>NW_027156640.1:1922-18010 GCF_002600585.1 Cystoisospora suis | reverse complement strand
TCTTTAATCTATCTATCCATCTCTCTTTAGTCTGTCTATCTATCTCTCTATGTTTAATCTATCTATCTCTCTATGTTTAATCTATCTATCTATCTTGATCTCTATATTTCTCTACCTTTAGTCTTTCAGTCGATCCACTTATCTAACGTTACTCGGCTTACCTTCAATGGATGAATCTAGCTATCTTTAGTCTATCCATCTCTCTATCTCTATTGATCTATCTCTATTGAAGAGAAGCAGAGGTATGTGTATTTTATCTCGAGAGCTTCATCTACTAGCGGGGCGTGTCTCTCTTTTATCTGCAAAGGAAAGAACACGAAGAGAAGTCCCAGCAGCCCGGCTACTATAGCTAATACTAGTGGGAGATCCAGTCTTTGACAATACAGAGACATAGAAAGCCATCTATGTCTCTCTCTATCTATAGATAGATAGACGGATATAAATATGTAGAGATATGGAGAGAGATGTGGTCGTGCGGTGTATATGTATATGTCTATTTATTCTTAGTGTATATATCTATCCATATAAAAGCCGATGGATACATGCAGGAGTACCTCTCTCTCCTTTGGATCGATCTCCATATATATATATAGATATAACCGTATTATCTAGTCATATCTATAGATGTATATATGATATATATGATATGTCTGTCTGTATGTCTGTGTGTGTAAGACATAGGGGAGCAGGGTGTATCGTGTGCCATCGGCGGAGTGAGAAGACAGGCAAATTTTCTCTCTTTCTCTACGGCACGAAATATGACTCGGGTACCCACTTCAATTCTCTGCTGTCATGCATGCATGCCTATATATGTAGATACATGTATAACGTACATCTCTGTCTACACATATATATATATATATATATATAGATTCGGACGTACGTACACCTATATACTCAAACAAAGGGACTAGAGAGAAACACAAAGTGAAGAGACAAATACCACATATCTATCTATCAATCTATTTTTATATCTATCTATATCTATATCCATATCTATCTATATCTATCTGTCTCTATCTATATATATAGATATGTCTCTATGCACATACATTGATATCTATGCAGCATACGTGGGAGCATAGAGATCTCTTCTACGCTACGTGTGGATGTATAGACAAGACATAGATTATGAAGTCTGGATAGATAGATTAAAGGCAGATAATGAACAGTCAGGAGGGGTTTCTGTGTAGAGAGAGAAAGAGGGATGTGACTTGCTCTATTTCCGAGCTTCTTTATCTTTCTCTTCCTTTCTTTTCTCGTTTATTCTTGTGTACCTTCGAAGCGAGAAGAAGAAGAAGAAGAAGAAAGAAAATAGCCTGTCTCTCTTTCCTTCGTAGTGATTAGCGTCGTCTTTCTCAGGCAGGATGCTCGTAAGCCTATCCTTTTTTCTTTCTCTCTCTCTTCACTCTCTCAAAGAATAAGAAGAAACAAGTAATAGTAACTCTCTCCTTTCTCTTCTTCTTATCTTCTTTCCATTCTTTCTTTTTTCTCACTTCTCTTCTTCCTTGTTTCTTCATCTCCTCTTTCTTTCTTTCTTTTGTCTATAGATGGAGTGTTACGCAATGATTTGTTTGCGTGGCATGCGCTTAGAAAAGTTTCGTGGCTCGGAGCCGCTGCTTTTGTGCATGCACCAAGTAAGAACGCACACCCACACAACTTCCTAGCTACACAGTGGTCAATAGACAAAAGAAAGAAAGAAAGAGGAGATGAAGAAAAAGAAAAAGAAGAAAGCTCGTGTCGGGTGGACATCCTTGTCACCTATGCTAAGCCGGCCTGTCACACACGATCTGCTGCTCCAAACCTACACAAGACATCCAAACCATATATATATATATATATATATTTATGCGTATATATATATATGTGTATATGTATATATCTACTGGTGTACATACTATGTATGTGCCTAGAGGTGGATCTATCCCGTATCTATATGTGCATTTCAATTATTATACCTATAGACATACAGGTAAATACTATATATATGTACAATATATATATATATACTATATATGTGTACTCTACATATATCCTATATATATATGGGGTGTATATACAGGTTTGTTTCTACGTGTGTGCCAATGGATCGTGCATGCTTTCCTCCTTTGCTTGTTTCTCTCGTTTTCTTTCTCCTCTTTCTTTCTTTCCTTTTTCATTTTTCTGCATTTCTTGTTTCCTTGTCGAAATGATTTGCATCTTTCTCCGTCTTTGTTTTTTCTTTCTTTTCTTTCTCTTTAGATCCCTTGCATGCGTCCAACTCTCATGGGCAGAGAGCAGTGGCTAGCAGTAGTAGTAAGAAGCTTCCCCGTCATTCTCAACACCTCCCTACAGCAATGGCTATCACTACACCTACTGCTAGACATGAGAGACACACAACACTAGTAGGAGGAGACACACAGATGTATGTATATATGTCTAGATCTACTTTGTCTATACCGATTTCTTCATCTCTAAATATCTATAACTGTCTGCATCTCTCTGCAGATCTTCATATCTACAACACCTAATTCAACTAGGCTATACGTCGATCGATCTATCTATCTATCTGTGTACATGTCTCTATCGATGTATGTGGATATGTGTATGATATAGAGATCATCGTATACGTCTTGGCTGGCTCTTTAACGCCTTCCGCACTTCAAAATCATCCATGCTATCTGTCTGTTTCTCTCTCTCTCTTTTTCTATCTCTCAATCAAAGAAAAGAAGTTAGGAATTCCTTTCTTCTCTCTCTCTCTATCTGTCTACACACTCACAAGAAGGTATTGGGAGAGAGAGAAAGTTTCTTCTTTTTCCTCATTCTCGCTTCCACTTATTCTCCATCACCCTCATGATCGAATAGGCCTCATACAGATACACTCGACAGAAGCAGAAGCCTTCGGAAAAGGTCGACCAGGGAAGGAAAGAAAGAAAGAGGCAGATGTTTCGTATGAAGTAAAGTACTTGCTTGTATAGATATTATCTAGACAAAACAGAACACTTTTCAACTTTCGGAGATAGGATATAAGAAATGGGATAGATGCTGAGAAGCGTTGAAAAAGAAGAAGACACGAAAAGAAAGAAATAGAAGATCAGAGAACGAAGGGGGTGAGAAAGAACAAGAGAAGACGAGAAGGTCTCTAGAGCTTTCTATCAAGTCTAATTACAGGATGATGTGATTCTTTCCTCGGGTGTATGTACACCTCCATCACAGGTCAGGGGCGTCGAGAACAAGGTGGGAGATCTTCTGAGACTGCTAAAAGAAACGCCGCTTTACTTCGAAGAGTTTGCAAGGCTATGGCGGGTTGTCACTACAATGATCACGGAAAGAATATAAAGGATGAAACAGCCGAAGTTAGGGAGTTCACGATAGGTCAGATCACCTTAAGCTCTCTCTTTACTTCTTTCTTCTTCTCTTCCTTTCTTTCTCCTTCTTTCTTTTCTTCATCTCCACAGATCATAGGAGATATATACATACAGATATATATATATATATATGTCTCTGTGAATGGATCTTTCTCTTACTATTTCGATATCGAGGTATGTATATGTGTAGATGTACTGGGTAGATGTATATATGTATGCGTGTGTGTAAGCGTATGTCTCTCTCTCTATGTTTCTGTGTTGGTATATGTATGTAGAGTGTAGGAAAGTAGAGATCTTTTGATACACCCGCAGATATACATAGGCCTCTCCGGTATATGACTATCCAGGTGTACGTGTCACATAACTATCTCTATGTGTGTATCTCCGTGGTAGATGAACAGAGAGTTCCTTCTTTCTTGAAGTTTCTCTCTTCTTTGGCGTAACCTCCCTGCTGGCTCTTTCCTATACTATGTTCATGATCTTCATAGACGAGAGAGCCATATATGTATGTATATACATATATACATGTATGTATACATATATATATACCATACTTAGTTATATGTCACGTATATATCTATGTATTTATATATCCCAGTGAGGGAATAGAAAGACAGAAAGCGACGAGGAAGAAAGAAGATGAGTGGAGTTCGATTAGTGACTGTAGCTCGTCGTGGGGAGAGGTTAAGGCAAGATTGGTCTCTTCTTCGCTCTCTGATTTAGGATCTCAGGTGTATGTACACCTAAGGAAGTGAAGATCTCAGCTGTCTCCTTGCCATGCTAGTACGAGATAAAAGGCTTCATAAGAGCTACCACATATGTTTACCCCCTATTCTGCATCTCTAGGGATACATAGAGGTGTGTACATAGATATGCATAGTTACACGGATGTATACATATTCTCTGAAGTCAGATCTAGATACACACGTAGAGGTATCTCTTTTTCTGTCTGTCTCTTTCTTCTGGTATGTCTACATATGTCTACTGGTCGACGCATGTGTCTCACATCGAGTCTTCGCAACATATGTCTCTACCATACATATATGTTTCCCCTCTATACACATATATATATCTGATAGAGCTTCCATATATCAATCTCGACATCCGCCCTACACCTGTACCTAGTTACACATATACATATGTACATATATGTGTTTGTATGTATGTATGCATTTGTCTCTCTCTCTATCCATCCATCCATCCTCTTTCATCTATGTCTTGAATCTATCTATCTATCTATCTCTCTGTCTCTATCTATCTATCTGTCTATCTGTCTATCTATTAGTATGTCTCACTGTGTCTGTATATTCTAATGTGTAGGCTATCACTGCGGTCACCAAGTGTTAGCTTGGCATGCTCTGCAGCACTCGAAGACTCGCCTCCTAACCCACATTTATGACGCTCTAAAGAATCTCCATCACTCCATACGCAGTCAACCTTACCAAGCAGCCGCCCATATACGCCAAGTAAGTTTATACATGGACTTCTCATACACACGAGGTGTTGGAGAACCCCATTGATCTTAGTAGACTTGAACGTCTTCTTTCTCTTCTCCTCGGTTCTTTCTCTGTCTATGGTAGTATTATTCTCTTCAGACAGAAGCAGTTCAGGTCTCTCTCTCTCTTCTTACGTCAATCCATCTCCAGAGATGTACCTCTCATCGCTGCTCTCTCTCTCTCGATAGATAGATAGATAGATAGACCCATTCGTTTATCTACTGTCTCAGTCTCTCTCTCCATATACATGTATATATACGCGGTGAAGTCTTTGTCTGTGTGGCGCGTAACTCCACGTAAAATTCCCCTTCTAAGGTGTTGGAAGCTAAGCGCCTTCCTCTATATATAGATGGAGATAGATCAAAGGTAGGAGAAGCAGTAGAAGCAGTAGCGCGGCTGTGAATATTATCTAGAGGATCTTGGAAGGAAAACAGCGAAGAAGCACCTTTCAAGCAGGCGAAGAAGTCGAAGAAAACGAAGAAGGAGGAAAAGATAAAGAAGAAGAAGAAATGAAAAAGGACGGAGAAGAAGTTTCATAGAAACGTGAAGGGGAGTGCTTTCTTTTCTTTGCTTTCTTCTTCAGAGATATATAGGATCTCTTCTCTGTCTTGAGTTTTGTCCTCATCCCCTTGTCTATCTTTAATTTGAGAATCCGTACAGCATCACTCTTTCTCATCTACCTATCTGTTTAGGGATCTTCAGGATATCTCTATATCTATCTATGTATCCATCTATCTTCAATCTATCTATCTTTAATCTATCTATTTATCTAAGTGTGTCTATAGATCTGTGTATTGATCTTCTGCAGAAGTGGGAGAACAACTTGACGTACGTCTTCCTTCTTTCCTGCCTTCTTTTTCTTCTTTTCCTTCTTTCCTTCTCTCTTCATCTCTCTGGATTCCCGTCTGTTTTGAAGATTCTTTGCTGACGTTTCACCGCTGAGAAAGAAACTGTCTTTCTCTCTCCGCTTTTTCTTTCTGTCTCTCTTTCTCTTTCTTTCGTCTCCTTTCAGTCTCTCACCTGTAGATTTCTTTTCTCCTAGACCGAGCGTATCGTCTCATTAAGATCTCTCGCATTCTCACACGCTTTTCCCCGCAGTCTTGGGTTGTAGCACTACTTTCTTCTTTTCTTTTCTCTTTTTGTTCTTCTTTTCCTTTTTTTCTCTTTCATCTCTTCTCCTTTCCATCGGTTTCTTTATTCCTCTCTCTTGTCTTTCTTCTCTCTTGTTGCTTTCTTTCTCTCTTTCCTTTCAGCGCCATTCGCGCAAGTGGTTCAACATCTGGCAGGGTGAAGTTGGAATGGATCTTCGTGCATGAGATCAGTGAAGAGAGAAAGGGCTCGACAGATAAGATAGAAAAGCAGGATAGGTAGAAGGGATGGGTAGATAGATAGAAGGGATAGATAGATAGATAGATAGCTCTTGTCTTTGGTTTGGCCTGCTAAGAAGAGATCGGTTTCCTTACGTTCTACATGAAAAGAGAGAGAATCTTGAGTTGCTATGACTGTATACCGTGGGCATCCAGCTGTATATACACCTCCATCATGAGACGAGATAGATGGAGAGAGAAAAGGAGTGTCAGATTGAGAAGGGAAGGAAGAAAAAGAGGAGATGTCTCTTCTTCTTCTTTCGTCGGAGTTTGCCCTTTTGCTCGAAAGAAAGAAAGGAAGGAGTTCGATGGATGTAGAAAAGAGAAAAGTCATGAAGGTCCTCTTCAGTTAACGACTTTCTTTACATGAGACATGCAAAAGTCGCTAAGGGGAGCACTGGACTTCTTTTGCAGACCTCCTTGTTTCTCTCTCTACCGACGCATTAATCCCCTCTTCTCTCTCGCTCTGTCTTTCATAGATCGGCATTTCACGCAGAGTCTCTGTGTCTCTATGTCTCTATTCTTTATTGCATAAGATGTTTCTTGGCGTCTCCTCCGTTCTTATCTATCTCTTGTTTACTTATCACTAGTTCAACATATTCGTGCTTCTTACCTCATGGGATGTGACGGAGATCGTCAGTACCTTTCTTTTTTCTTTCTTTCTTTATCAACGGCAAAAGTTTTGAAGAGAAAGATAACTAGGGAGTCTCAGCATTTTTCAAGGCTATCAGGGAAGAGAAGAAGAAAGGTGTTAAGGATACATGACTGGTTCGAAGCGAGAGGTTAGAGTTCATGGACCTCTTTCCTTTGTGCTCTCCTTGTATGGAGTAGTAGAACCACAGCAAGAGGGAGACAGCCAGGCAGGGAGAGAGGGAGGAAGGGAGGGAGGCATCCTATCATTCTTGTACAGGTGACGGGGGTGATGCGTTCTTTTCTTGTCAGTAGAGATCCAGAAGGTGTGCTGGTGTATTTCTAAGAAGATTTCTTCCTCCTCTTCTTAGCGAGAGAGTACTTACGTCGCTTGATAGGTAGGAGTGGCAGTAGTAGTAGTGGTAGAAGAAGAACGAAAAGAAGACCCTTTAGGAGAGAAGACTGAACTTTATTTCTCTCTCAGTTAAGAGGTCGGATTCTGTTGTCAGTGTTCTTCTATGTCTATAGATTATGATGAATGGCCACTAGATGTGAGCTCTCCGGAGGTTTCTCTTTTCGACTCATTTCTTAAGAAACAAGATAGGTTGAGAAAGCGAATCATGAAAGGAGCCTACGACCGCCTGGTTAGCTAGACAAGAAGAAAAGAAGCGATAGAACACAGAAATTGCTGTCAGTCAGCAAAGGATGAGTTGCAGGAAGAAATAAAGAACATTACTCAACACTGAAGCAAGCAATGGAGAGAAAGATCGAAAGAATAGTAAGAGAGAGAGGAAGACACGGGGAACGAGGCCGGACTACCGTCTTCCTGATCTCCACGTCATCGCATGGTCATCTATCAGGAGAGTCACAGCAGACTGTCCCCTCAAAACAGGAAGCGTCAGGTCTGTGTAGATAGCGATCCAAGCTTTTCTCTTAACCGTTGTTCTATCAGACGTCTTTCCTACTCTCTTTGCTCCAACAGACAATCCATCTGAACAGAACAGATGAGCTAAAAACGACTTTAGATAAGAGTTCTCTTGAAGACAGCTGAAGGAAAGGACCGTTTTCGATAGCGCACTTGATCCCTTGTGCTTCCTTCGTTGTTCATTTTGTTCAAGTTAGAACAGGCGTTTTCTTTTGCATCCCTTGCCTCATTGCCTTTATGCCTTCTGGGCTAGTCTTCTTTTAGAAGAGTAACTGAAGTTGTGAGCACCCACCCGTCGGATGGTGAAAAGTTTGGAGAGAGAATGACAGGAGGAAAGTCATCGATGAAAAGAGACCACTTTCGATTGACTGATTGATGGAGTGATCAGCTTGGACGTGAAAAAGCAGCAAGGGATGATCCCACCCTAGTAGAAGCCCCGAGATGTCGTTTGAGAAATCGCGCAGCTTGAGGATTGAAAGATGGGGATTGGACTAAATGCCAGAATGTATGAGAGGTTCTTTGTCTTAAGCCGCTAAGCTTGGTTTTATTGGTTCGACCTCTTTCAAGAAAGTCGATTTCTCTCCTAGTTAACTCGAGAATCTCATGAACCAGATCTTCAGGAGCTGACGGAACCATTTGAACGGTCTCTCGAACCCGTTGAAGAACATTAATCCGATCAGGTAGAATGATGTGGGTAAGATCATCAAGTTCAAGATAAAGATTTCTCAATTGTTCCGCCCAGATAGTTTCAGGTGTGTAGACAGTAGTCACATCTCCTGTAGAAGGACATGCCCATGCGAAAGGTTTCGCCATGCTATCTAAGAGATGTTGAATCTTTTCTTTCCGACTTGATTTCATAGCATTGAGTTTTAACTCTTCGATATGTTGTAAAAGCTCGGTTTCTTTCTTTAAGAGATCTTTGAATGCTTGACGTCGATGAACCTCGTTCACAAAGACCGCCTTGATCCGAGCAACTTCTTGGAGACGCCACGCCTCTAACTCTTTATATAAGACGGATATATCATCGTACGTCTCTGGATGAAGACATCGATTTCTTAAACGTCTCTGACATAACTCATGTTCTCTCTTCACTCTCTCCTCTTCCGCACGGGTCTGTTCTAGAAGCTCTTCTTTAGCTCGGCGGAGTGCGGCTGCTTTACGCCGTGCTAAAAAGGATCGAATGTGAGCTTGAAGAATGATAGCTTTCCTCTCTTTAAGTTCATCTAAAGCATCTGCTGTAAAATAGGGCCTAGGAAAAAGAACCTTATCACTCTCTCGTGATATATGTAATCCTTTCTTCTCCATCTGAACTGTTCCTTCGCGGTTCAACTGTACACCGCTATTCTCCCATGTGTGCGTCTGAGTCTCCGCGTGAAATCTCGTTTTGAAGAGGCGCTTCTCTCTGTCTGCCGTCTGTGTCCCTGCTGCTGGTAAGATGTGATCTCGATACCTCTCCGGACCGAAAAGTGATTCTAAAGGAAAAAGAGCAAACAGGAAAAACCAAGAAGAACGACGTGACCTGATTGATTGTCTCAAGCCCCTTGTGTTGACGTTTTCTTTCAGTGGAAGAGCTTAACAAGAAGAAACGCAGAAACACACATCAAACGCATGAGAAGAGAGACGGTAGAAGGGAGGAAGGAACAGACAATCACTCTAGTCCAAGACAAAAACATCTCCGTCCTCTAACGCTGTCTATCTATCTATCTATCGTTAGTCTATTTATCTATCAATCTCTAACCTATCTATCTAACTTTAACATACCTATCTATGGAACTTGTTCCCTCTGTTGATACTGCTGCCTCAATGGCATCCAGCAGCCTTCGTGGCTGATCCACATGGCACGTGTAGAAGAAGTATTCTTGTACCGGATCGCTAAGACATGGCAGACGAAAGGCTTCTTTATTTTCTTTCCTTGACTAGCGAGGAATCGGTCACCATTCTCTGAAGTACTTGGTACTTCGTTCCGGTGTGTGTGTGTGTGTGCTTTGACAGGGTGTACCTGTTGAGAAAGCTCTCCATCTTTCGATTGCGATTGCTAGATCAGAGGAAGGATTTCTTTCTTGGAGGGGTTCTTCCTCTGTCTCGAGTCCCATCTCGGTATTATCCTTGAGATTCGCTCCTTCGTCTTGGTGGACTTCGTCCTTGGTGATTGTCTGATGTTTCTCATCTTTCTCAACAGGGTTCACAGCGTCGTCCTTATTCGTTTCTTCAACACGCTTTAGTGCAACCCAAAGAGTAAAAACGCTGTCGAGCCGTGCTCCTAGTTCATCAAGCGTAGTGCATACGGCTAGAGAAGCGGAAGCAGATGCGTTTGTCGAGTCATTTTCCGAAAGAGAGATCGCCTCTACTTTCGCCGGAACAACAAGAGCACTCTCAATCTCAGATGCGATATGCGATAGAGAAGTCTTCAATGGATATACACACCTTCTTCGGCTGTTTGTCGGCTGTAGGATGCATTCCACTATGACTTCATCATCCTTGCTGCTGCTGGGCTCCGCGATTGCGGTCGGAGCCCGACCTTCTATCTTTGAAGGCTTAGACCCTCCCTCCTTTGCCTTCCCGAGGTGGCTTGACTCCATGGAGTACGTCTTTGACGAGGCTAGGCAAGGACTGGGAGAAAACGCAGGAAAGAAAGAGACAGCATACAGCTAATTCAAACGCCCTGTCGCACCCACACGCACACGGAATCATTGATTGCGGTACTTCCGCGATACAACAAAGAAAGCAGTTTTGCTGGGGAGTAAAAGACTCCTCTATCCACCATATCCCCCACAAAGTTTCCCTCCACCGTGCAAAATCCCTACTGCATTTCAAGGGGGGCAACGCAAGTCCGCGGCGGCTCGTTCGCTTCGCTTGCTTATTGAAGGAAGAATCGATACGGATTCGCCACAGCGGACAGACGCCTTCGAGACCAGCTGCTGTCGTCGTCACCGGAGCGTCATTGGGCTAGGACTTTTTCAGCGCAAGAGAAGAACCCCACAACAGTAATCCATTCTATGTCAGTGGGGCTTTGACTAGCCAGGGCTTCGATAGTCAACGGACTATATGAAAGTCTATTCCAAGCGCGAAGGAGAGCCGGAATAGAGTCAGCCATACAACGCGACGGAAATCTTGGTTGTCATGTGCCATCGGGGGGCGACAGTAGGAACCCTCGACAGAACTCGTTAAAGCTGTTGCCTGGAAACTGCTTAGCCCATATACAGCAGCCAGTGTATGAGGATCGTTGTGTCAGCAACACTTTTTAGAGTCAGACCTGCGGTCAAAGCGAGAAGATGAGAACGTCGTAGCGGTTCCTAGACAAGTCATTCGTCTTCAGTCGCTTGGGGTCAGCAAAGCAAAAACTAACTGAGGAGAAGAGAAGGGTGGGACGAATCTCAGCGGGCCGCTTTACCATTGTGTCAGTGTCGAGGCTTAGAGACCTTCGGCTGACAGAAATGACCTATTCGGGTTGGGCACAAATGAAGAGTTAAGGTTTCCGGAGCAGCAAACGCCGGACGAGGAGGTTCATGACGACTGAGGAATGACTGCGACCGTCGGTGTGCGCAGAGACAGCACGATTCTTTGGTCTATGAGATTCTCCGTTGCACTTTTGCGGTGTGTGCTAGAGAGACTACTACAGTTCAGCTGCGAACTGATGTAGTGTGTCGAGTAGGTTAGGCATGAGACTGGTCTTCCGAGAGAAGGTGCCCCAACGTCGGAACATATGCATGGTGTTAAATTTTGTTGCTTTCCCGTCCTCGAGCCGAAGAAGAAAGTCCTTTTCAAAAAGCCTACGCAGTGATGGGAACGGCTCCGCTGAAGGGGGTGCCATTCTCGTGACAGGTAACGGTGAAGGAACCCGATGAACAGTGAAGCACATGCAGCACTGGCACAGGAAGGCTGACTTGACTGATGAACGGATACCCCTCTGCTTCTTGACAAATAGACCGACTCTACTGAGAGCGATGGTGGAGAAACAGAAGGGTCACTATAACGGGTTAGGTTTTAGCGGTCCAAGCCTTGTTGTCAAACGGAATGGATGAAGGGATTTCTTGAGTAGGGTTTTTGCCCTGCTCGAATTTTGACCCTCTCATCTTGCGAGTGTAATCTGGTCTAGAATTGTTCAAAAATACTCGATGAGTCTTGGCCAGTTGGCAACTGGCATGAGTAGACAAAAAAGAAGGAAAGATTTTGGTTCTGATGCCTGAAAGGTACCTTAAACAGCTGCCCAGCACGCTGCGTGGTAGCCCGCATCTGCGTAGAGGCGAAGACGACAACAGGAAAGACTCACCATCAGAAAAACGGAGACATCTCGCAAATCGAAGCCACCCGCCTGTGCAACGGAGAACCAGATCGTCACTGCTGGAAACTGAGCGACACCGTCCTTTTTGGTGATGCCTGCCTTTAGGGCAACAAGGTGTGCAGGGACACCAATCCGGTAGCCTCTTCTAGCAATTTTTCAGTTCTTATTCTTGTTCCCCTGCCTTGAACACTCTTGCTTTCAGAACTTTCTAAAAGGGAAAGCTCCGCTCCGCTCTACGGTCCTCACAGAGCTGAACACATCTGCAAAAGACGCAAGTCGGGTGGGACTCCACCCTGAGTTTCAAACGAAGTAGCCCCGAGAAGAACTTTGCACTTGACTTCGAGTCTTGAGTACTTCAAGGCTCTCCTGAGCCGCGGAGCAGGGCTGGTGCAGATCAAAAGACAGTCCTCTCTTTACCAGGAAAGGAGATTCCACATGTCACTTCACTTTGTGGCCCTTCTGCGATGATTCTTCTCAACGAGTGTCGACATCCGTCGGTCGGCCACCACAATGTGCTACCTAGCATTAGTGTCTTGGGACTCAGTCGGCAGGGGAAAACCATGATCCCTCGCTCTCAAGACTCCAAAGACAGCTGTCAGGATGCTTCTTTGTTACGCTGTCGTACGCAAGGTGATAATATGACAGAGAGCAGCCCGAGAATCTCTCTTCACGAGTCCAAAGCAACGGCAGATTGTCTGATACCTTGAGCTTCACCGCGGGACGGAGTTCTTTTGTTCCATCACACCGCCCACCTAGTGCAGCTTGAAGGTGGTACGTCTCTTGGAAACGGATGGAAACGACTTTCTATTCGCGGCGTTGGTGTTCAGAAGTGGTGAAGTGGCTATCTATCATGAGACGCTGCCTGCTTTGCTGGACGACGTAAAGGGTCTCCCTTGAGAGAAGAAAACGATAAACAGGCAGTCTTGTGCTTGCTGTATCGCTCTCCGTGTATTAATTGTTGTTTCTCTGTCTCCCCGGTCATTGCACCATCTATGCCAGAGACTTATGACAGATAGATACACCCTTGATATGTCTAAAAGAACCCACTTACTTTGGTATACAAATATATCCTGAAAGACCATATTCACTTGGGATACCTAGCACTACAGATTACAGGTATCTCCTACATAGTGGGCAACACCATACACACACAGGCCATCCCCCCCGCCAATGCTCTTTCGCATCACTCGCTCAGGCCACTTGCTTCTGCCTCTCCAAACCTTCTCCCAACGAACAGATAAGGAAGCACGATGATACTTTACCTGTCTTCTTGACTAGCTGCTCCGAAATCTTATTATTCTCCATGGGAAACCTTTGCTAAAACGTGGTCAAAGCCCACTCGTAAAAAATTGTTTGCTGTAGCAAGTACGGGCAGCTCTCCGCGGGTTGCCAAGGCCAGGGGGGAGAGGCGGAGCGGGTTCTTTTCTGTCTCCGTGCCTACTACTACTACCTCGTGTGTCACACGCCCAGTTTTCCATCGAATATAGAAGTTTTCTTCTCTCTTTTTTAGACTATTAGAAGGATTACTGCCCTATAAACTTAGGATAAAGCCCATTTGATTAACGGGGATAATGAAAGGTGCCGTTTTCCTTTGCATCTGACGTACTTCCGCTCCTGTTCCCCTAGAGCCTGAAGAGCATGGAGTCTGAGGAAGACCACAGCTGCATGAAGAGTAGACAAACATTTTCTGGAAAGAGGTTCTCCTTCTGTTCTTGACTTTTTGATTTCATCGTAAACAGTCTCTAATAGACTGTGTACCTTCTCCTTCTTCAAACGAAGAATGTACATCCCTAACGCATGGAGATGATAGGCAAGCGGGGGAAGTAGCGGTAGACGTCGAAGAGCGACCACCCATGCTGTTGTTGTTCTTGTCACAGGTGTCTTCCCGTCCTAGAAGGGACGAACGGGTTCCTTTCTTCTTTCTCTCCCCTTTTCCCCTTTGCATGCGTGGTGTTTCCTCTGTCTTTCCTTTCGAACCTCTTTTTTTGTGATGGCATCTTCTTGCGTGTTTCGTCTTCTTTTCATCCTATAGAGACTTCCTTGACCAGCAAAAGGCCCAGTTGTCTCTTCTCTCTCATCTCCGGTTTCTCGTGGACAGGCAGCAGCAGGAGCAGTAGGCACCCCGGATCATCATCTGGCTACTGCTGATGCTCCTGCTGCTGGTCCTCCTTGTCGTTGTTAGCTTGCTCCAAAACTCTCCCGTTAAACCTGCATGCTCTTTCTTTTGACTTTTGTTTGAAATGATTCGCGATTTCTTCTCTTCTCGACAGTCTAGAAAAGTGTCTCCGGATCTCGGCTTCCCCGAGGAGTCCGGTATGATTACAAGCCTTCTAACATCGGAGCAATTCATGAATATCTCGTCGGAAGAAATTATCAACATTTAGCATGAATTCTCAATCATCGGTCATCAACTGCGCCGATCTAGACATCTATCGTTACGTAACAAGGTTACTCTATCGATAGATACACTTCGCTTCTGTTAGGCTTTCTCCTCCTCGTCGTTTTCGGAGCACCATCAGGATCTCCCTTTCTTTTCCTTCTGTCTCTTTTGTATTTCTATCCAATCTTGTCAAGCATTCTTTTTCCTCTTCTTAATATCGCCCCCGTCCATGTCCTTTCTCTTCCTTTCACTCAGGCAACTTCTTTCGCTCCCGCTTCAAAACTCTCTCTCATGAAACGGTCGGTTGCTCCTGGCTTCTTCTGTCTTCGTCTTCGTCGTCACCAGGCTTACTTCCCATGCGTCTGAAGAAAAAAAGCAACCTGGCTTTCCTGTTTTTCTTGCTAAAAGAAGCTTTTCGAACTGTCTGTCATTCGTCCATACCACCTGCGTCTTGTTTCCCTTCTTTCTCTCTCATTCACCGTATTCAGAACTTCCTTTTCTTTTTGAAGAGAGGAACTTTTCTTCTCTTCCTCTTTCCCCCTTGTTCTCTTTTTTCTTCGTTGCTCTTTCCTTCACCGTTTCACCCTGTCTTTTCTCTTGCGCACCGAATTCATTTCGATCCTGCAGAAAAGGAAGAAGATGACAACGACGACGTCTCCTTCGACCATCACCCCCCCACCCCCGGGCGGAGGAGGAGGACCAGGAGATCTTCTCCAATCTCCCCGTCCTACCTCTGTTTCTTCTGTCTCTGTCTCCCAGAAAGGCGGTGATTCTTCTTCGTCATCTTCAAATCCAACTCTACAAAACACATTATCGTCTTCTCCCTCTTCTACGTCTCAAAACAGTAGTAATGCTCCGGCTCTCTCGGCAACAACGACTCCTAGTGATATCCTTTCTTCTTCTTCCTCTTCATCAGCTCAGCCGCTCACCCAGGGGTCTTCTCCGAACCCATCAAGTCTTTCTGCCTTCTCTCTTTCTCTATCATCTTCTTCTTGTACATCTGCTGGGGGTGGTCTCCCCGCTTCCTCTTCTTCTTCTTCGCAACCTTATCCTTCTTCTCCTTCAGTAGAGACATCTCATCTCAGAGAGGATCGCAATTTGACTCTCCCGGGTTCTTCTACTACTACAGCACCTCCTCTTACGACGAACCCTTGGCTAGCAGCAGCAGCAGGAGGAGGAGGTGTTTCAAATTTTACTCCTCACATCATGTCTCTTCTCAACAACTCAGAAGGGGGGGAGCCATCCATCCAAGGAAATCTAATCCCCTCTTCCTCTTCTTCTTCTCTTCCGTCTCCTCATTTTTCTTCTTCTTCTCTTCCTTGTGCACCTTCATCTTCTTCTACAGAGAGTGAGAAGACTGTAGGAACGTCCCCCCTTCCGTCGATGCCTTTCTCGTCAAGCCCTCCAGTCCATCATCCTCTCCATCAGCAGCCTCCTTTTTCCTCCTCTTCTACTTCTTCCTCCACCACGACTCCTTCATCCTTTCTTGAGAGATCCTTATCTCTTCAATCTCAGCAGTCTGCCGCGCAAGCAGCTGTAGGTTCGGCTGCCTTTGCTCAGCAGCTTGCCGCCTTCTCATCCTCTATAGGAGCTGCTTCTCCTTTCTCTTCCTCTTCTTCTTCTCCTCCTCCTCCGCTCTCTTCTTCTACTTGAGAGAAGGT
>NW_027156640.1:1691-1817 GCF_002600585.1 Cystoisospora suis | reverse complement strand
TCGCCACAGCAGCAGCAACAGCAGCCCTATGCTCCTCCTCCTCCTCAGCATAGTCATCATCTTGTATCCAATCTTCTTCAACAAGCCACGGCGTCCCTCTCGTCATCTATTCCTTCTACCCCCAGT
>NW_027156640.1:915-1089 GCF_002600585.1 Cystoisospora suis | reverse complement strand
ACAGCAGCAGGAGCAGGAGGAGGCCTAGGAAGGGGGGAGGGCGTCGTCTCCCCCAGTCAAGTCGCCGCTATGACTAGTCAGAAAAGTAGCGTCGATTACACCAGTCTATCTACCCCGACTCCTCTTTATCCTTCCTCTTCATCTTCCTCTGCGTCATCTACCTCTTCTTCATCT
>NW_027156640.1:0-338 GCF_002600585.1 Cystoisospora suis | reverse complement strand
CTTCTTTTTCTTCTTCTCACCTGATTCCATCCAATACACCCTCTTCAACTTTAACGCCTTCTTCTTCTCTTCCAAGCCAACCACCTTCATCCTTTCCTTCTCAGAGACGTGCGTTTCATCTTCCTGCTGTGAGTCTACGAAGTATTGAGATTTCAGCGGCTCCGAGGGTGGTGATGGGGGGAAGCCTTCGGTCTGGTTTGAAAGAGAGGGTGAGGAGAAGTCTGCTGCTTGTGGAGAGTGAGAGACATCGGAGATGTGTGCTAGATCAGGGACGAGGTGTATGTACAGAGGGAGGGGAGGTGAGAAGGGGAAAGGGGAAGAAGGTCAAAGGAGAAGAA
>NW_027156639.1:17676-31733 GCF_002600585.1 Cystoisospora suis | reverse complement strand
AGGAGAAGAAGACAGAGAAGGAGATGAAGAAAGAAGAAGAGGACATGAGCTTGAAGAAAGAAGAAGTACACGTTCTCCAAATGTCTTTTCTTCTCCGCTTTTCTTACTTTCTCTCGCGACGTCTGTCCGGCGAAGGTATGAGAGAAGATCTGAAGAAAAAGAACTCTTTTCTGCTTTTCTAAACTTTCTTATGCTTGTGGCTATGAAAGATAGCAGTCTAAACAGCTGTATATACACAGGAGTCTTACCTCTTCTACAGAGGACTCTTTTCTTCTTGTGGTGGGACTGTTCCATCTCGGACTTCTATTGATTGATCTCCCTCCTAGAGTCTATATGACCTGTCGTTCTCGCCATAGTACATCTCCATACATAGACATTAAAGATAGGTACATCGATCGACTCAAGAGATCACAGATGGATAGATTAAGGAGAGATAGATAGAGTCATATGCTAGATCTCGCGCACTCTCACCTCCTCTTCGGCTTCCTCTCTGTCTCCGTAATGATACTACGCTCTCCTTGTGTATATGTCTGTGTGTTCCTCCCTCTCTCTCTATTTACATAAAAAGAGAGAGAAAAAGTTCATAGCTACATATATAGATATTTATATGTATACATATATATGCTTGCATGGATATGGCACAGGCCACCCAAGGGTAGAGAGGATACTATGTATCTTTGATATGTCTATGTATCTTTAATCTATCTATCTATTTATGGTCTCATTGATGTATCTCTGTCTATGTGTTTATGTCTCTATCGTTCTATCATTCTTTCAATAGTTTTTTTTTCTTCCAGTGTGTCGCTATGTGTATGTGTATGTGTATCTCCTCTGTCAGGTATAGCAATGTGCTAGCAGATGGAGGCAAGCAGCTCGCATACAACATAATTCAAAAGATTCAAACGCCCCGACTACGGCCTGAGAAACGCGCTCGAAAAGAAGAAGAAGAAGGCGGAGGAGGAAGAGGACGTTTCTCTCAAGGCATGACATTGTTAAAGCCTTTTCCGTCGTCTTCTTCTTCTTTTTCTTTGAATTTCCTAGATGGGGCTCACGACCATAACGACGAGATCGATAAGGATAATTGGATACATCTTAGGTACGACCCCAAACTCACCTAATTATCCTACCTTATCTACCTTCAGCTTTTATCTATCTTCAATCTACCTTTAATCTATCTTTAATCCATCTTTAAGCTATCTTTAAGCTATCTATCTATCTTTCTTTGATTTGCCTACCTGTCTGTGTTTCTTTATCTGTCGCTGTATCTCTCTTCTTCTTTCTTTTCTGACTCTGTCTCTCCATCCTTCTTCTTCGGCTGATTCGATTGCATTAGCTATCTTGACGCAGGCTGATAGATAGATGACAGATGAATAAGAGTTAGAGAAAAAGGCAGAGAAATAATAGTATTGACGTGTCTACCTATGCGTATGTAGACATCCCGAGAGAGATAGAGAGAGACGGAGCGGGAATGGACTGGCTTTGACTGCGTGATATGTTGCATGACAAAAAAGAGTAGAAGAATGGATCGAGGAGACACCAGGAGGAGGTAAAGAAAGGTCAGGAAATGACGCTTTTCGTCCCTTCAAAAGGTTCAAATAGGGCACCTACATACATACATACACGTATCTATACTAACTTTTACAGATAGGTATATCTATATATATTTATATATGTATAGATGTAATATGTCTTCTTTCCCTTTCTTCCTTTTTCTTCTTTCTTCCGCTTCTTTTTCCTCGTCTTCCTTATGTTGTTCTTTCCTTCTCTTTCGTTCTCCCTTTTTCTTTCCTTCTTTCTCACTCTTTCTCTTTCTCTTTCGTTTCTTTCTTTGTATGGAGATGGAGAGGAGGAGGAGTGTTTGATCATAAAGACTGGTGGGTTCTGCCTCTTCAAAGATCTTTCAATAGTACGAGGTTAGCTAGCTCAGCTAAATCGATTCATATTATCATCGATGCTGACTCGCCTCCTACCTACATCATCCGATGCGCCCCAAGAAATTCTCCGTCACGACCCTCTTCTTTTTCTTCTTGCTTTCTCTCATCTTCTCCTTTTCATGAAGTATCACAAGATTTCTTTGGTCTTTCAAAGAAGAAAGAAGAGAAGATGCTATTGAGAAGTGTCATAGCTTGTCGGAGTGCTGAATCGAGAAGAGAAGCCTTCTGTTTCTCTTCAACTTCTCCTCCTCGATGGAATGGCTTATACGGCGGCAAGAGCCCCTTTGAAGTACCTCCTCCTTCTCTGTTGATCTCCAAACCTTTCTACATCTCTTCTTCTTCTTCGTCTTTCTTCTCTTTCATTCAAGAGAAGAAAGAAAGGAAAGAAAGCAGCTGCCCTTCTCCTTATTTTTCTACGTCTGCTTTATCTCCCGTGTATAGGCAGAAGGATAGCAAGAGAGACAGAAATGTCGTGATGCCTTCCTCTCTCCACCTAGAGATGCACGAATCTCTTGAAGGAAGGAGGAGGGCAGCAACAAGATCTCATTGTAAAGGGAAGGGAGAAAGAAGACAAGAGAAAGAGAAAGGACAAAAAGAGGAAGAACTAAACGTAGACAAAGAAGTAGAGGAAGAAGAAGAAAGAGAAGCGCCAGACATAGACGAAGAAGAAGAAGAAAGAAGCCCACATACCTCGGAAGATGAAGAAGAAGACTTTGCTGTGAATTCCATCTATACCTATCAGCCGTGGATACGCGAATGCGAAGAGCGACTTCTAGACACTTTAGAAGAAAAAGAAGAAGAGGGGGAGGAAGAGAGTGAGAAAGATGTCTGGGACCTGAAGGGAGAAAGTGAAACATGGCGGGAGAAAACATGGGATTATCAAGAAGATCGTCATCCATCTTGGTGTGGTGTATGTACACCTCATGACTCTCTTTCCTTCTCTCCTTCAGAATCGCGACAATGTAGTCTGTGCTTTCTCTTTCCATCTCTTTTCTTTCACTATCAGCTACCTTCCTCTTCTTCTTCTTTCTTCTCTTCTTTCGCATCTTCTTCACAGCAAGATGTCCCTTCTTCTCCTTCTTTTCCTAAGAAAGTATTTCAGCTAGGACGGCGTACTAGAGAGAAGGAATCTCTTCTTCTCTCCAAGCCAGGTGTATGTACAGTCTCTGCGTCATCACTGATCTGCTATCCCCCTCCTTCGAACAGACCACTAATCTCCATCTCTCCTCCTCGTATTTCTTCTTTCTCTTCTTCTCTTTCTTTCTCTCCTCTCTCCTTCTGGACCGCATCTCCCTTTTCTTCTTCTCCCTTCTCTTCAGGGATTTTATCGAGCTCTCGCTGCCGGACAAGAAGAAGAAAAAAAACATCTACATGTCCTGTGTATATTTCTTTTCATTCTCTTCAGAATGAATCTGCTGTAAGATTTGCAACTGATCCAAATCATCATCTATCTTTATCGTCTTCTTCGTCTCCTTCTTCGTCTTCCTCTTTATTCTCTTCGTCTTCCTTTTCATGCGTACGTGCCATGGACCTCTATCAATATGCTTCTCTCGTCCTCTCCTTCTCCGCCTCTCTTTCATCTTCTTGTCACCCTAGGTCTTCTCCCTCTTCTCCCCCCCAGAGATCTCCGCTTCCTCTCCCTAGTGTGTCGCCTTCAGCCCTTCTTGCATGCGATACCAAGCCAGAGAAAGAAGAACAACAAGGGAAGGAAAAAAGTAAAGAAGAAGAAGAAGAAGACGATGAGGAGGAGGAAGAAGAAGAAGACGATGGCGAAAGAAGAACCTTGTCTCTCTCCTCTCTCCCTTCTTCTTCTTTCTCTCTTGTAGGATTCATCGAGCATATGAAAGACAAAGAAGAGATTTCCACATTCTTTTCCTTTGGCCCTGGAACAGTCCTTTTACGTCTAAGTCATCCTCTCTCAAAGAAGCGCTTCTTCTCTTATCATTCCTTCTCTTCGTCACGTATTGCTGAGGTGTATAGACACTCGAGTCTTTGCTGCCATTGTTTTCTTTCTAATCGAAGAAGGAATGAAAAGGAAGGATCACTAGGCAAGAAAAGCACAACTGACGCGCCCTTCACTTCTTCTACTTATTCTTCTTGCATCGGTCCTTGTTCTTCTTTCTTCTCGAGAAAGAATCGCTTATCAATCCAAGAGAAAGAAGCTAATGAAAAAGAAGAGCAACACACACATCTCTCTACAAAGTCTCTCCTCTCTCTCTCTCCATCTATTCACTCGAACCTCTCTCTCTCTTCTCTCATTCCTTCTTCTTCTTCTCCTTGCTCTTCCTCCTCTTCTTGTTGCTGTCGTAGAGGGTTGTTCTGCATGCAGTGTTCCCCGTCGATCTCTCAATGCCTCTCTGCTCTTCAGTGGCGAGAGAGAGAAGAAGCAAAGCCAGGAAGAATCGACTTGGGTAGAAAGGACGAAAGAAGAAAAGCACCTGAAAGAGAGATGGAGAAGAGTCTTTCTCAGAGCAGAAAGAAAGATAGACCTGAAGGAGCTCATCACAGCTGCAGCGAGGACGACCAACACCGAGGGGGAGGGCCTCTGCTGTACAGAGAAAGACATGAAGGAGACGCCCGTGAAGAAGAGAAAGAAGAAGAAAAGAGAAAGACAGAAGAGAAGAGAGAAGAGTCTGATATATCCTCTTTAGAGAGAAAGAGGAGAGCTATGATCCAAAATACACGAAGAACGTATTACGAGATGCCCCGAATCTATCCTGATGGTTGCCTTGTCGAACCTGTCTCTCAATCTTCCTCTCTTTCTTCTTCTTCTTTCTATCCTGATTCGTTGTCTTCCGATACCTCCTTCATCCAAGACGTCTCTTCACTTCCTTTTCATCTCTCTGACGTCCCTCTATTCTCTCCTTCTTCTTCTTCTTCGTGTCTCTTTCCAGAAGATATCCCGCCTTATGAGAGTTTTGCCTCTTCTTCTTTTTCTTCTTTCAACTTTAAAGACACAAGCATTCCTCTCAATGAAGAGCCTTCACAGGTGGGGCTCTCCCCTTATGTGTTTCTTCTCCGTCACCCTGTCGGAATGAACGGCTTTTCTTCCTCTTCCTCTTCTTCTTCTCTTCTTTTCTTCTTTTCTTTTCTTCAAGAAAGAAGAAGAAGACCTAGAAAGGAAAACGAAGTTCATGAAAAGAAAAGAGAAGAAGAAGAAGAAGAACACGGAAATAAGAATGAAGAAGAAGAAGAGGAAGAGAAGGAAGGTGGCGGTCACCCTAACCGCCCCTTTGAAGAAGGTCCTCTTCATTCCCCTCATACAAAGACTTCTCTTCTCTCCAGCATATCCAATGAGAGAAGTAGCCCTTCTTTCTTTCCCTCTTCTTCTTCTTCCTCTGTTTCTTCTTCTCTTTTGAATAGCGATAAAGAGAAAGATCTTGACTCTTTGCTCCTCAAGAGTGATAGAGGTGTAGACCGTCTTTTGCATCGAAATATGCATTCCCTTACTCCTCAGACACACAGCAGATTCTCTCTTGCTTATGAGAAGGAGAAGAACGAAGAAGAAGGAAAAGAAGAAGAAGAAGAGAGATTTCTGAGAGATCTACCTCATGTCTTGTTTGACTATTTCGTTTCCTCTTTCTCCATGAGAAATAGAGAAAGAGAAGAAAAAGAAGAAGAAGACGTTCTTCAACAACGTACTGACGTCGGGATGGATGGGTCTTTCCTTATTAAAGAGAGAAAAGAAGAAGAGGGATCAAGAAGAAGAAGAGGAACTGTCTACTTTTCTTCTTCTGAACGAGAAGAAGAAGAAGAAATCTCAGATTTCTTGCATGCTGCAGAACGTTCTTTTCATCTTGTTTAATACAGACCGGTTTTCCTTCTCCAATTTTCTTTCCTTGCTTTCTTTCATTCTCTCTTTCCTTCTTTCTTAGCTTTTTCCTCCCGCGTCTTTTCTTATCATAGTGAAAAGTATGAAGAAGAAAGAGATAAAGATGAAGAAAAAGAGCATAAGCGGAGGAGATTGATCTGGAGAGAAGGCCAGGCTCTATCCTTCATTCCTATAGAGGGTAGAGAAGATTCTCTCTCACTCCCTGTCTACTTTCTGCTTCTTCTGGTATAGAAGTCCATAGACTCATGTCTCTCTCAAGGACTAGACATGCGGCTAGCTCATTACACAGCTGTCTACAAGACACGTGTCAGCTAGCTGAGGACACGAAGGCTGAAGGAGAAGAAGAAGAAACGAAAAGAAAGGAGAAGAAGGAATTTTCTCTTCCCTTGATAGGTTGAAGATAGATCGATTCTTAGAGAGTAGTAGTAGTAATACTAGTAGTAGTAGTTATCTTCTTCTTATTCGACTTCTATTTCTCTACAGAGGTCTCCTTCACTGCCTAGCTCTAGAATTAGAAAGTCAGAAAGAATGAACGACATCTCTCTATCTCTATCTATCTCTATCTCTGTATACAACCATCGTATTCTCCCTTCTACCGACTTTTCATCCTTCATCTCAGCAAGCCAGAAAGATTTTTCTTCTTCTTCTTTTCTCGCTCCCTTCATCTCTCATTCTCCTTCTCTCACCTCGTCACTCTCTACTATCGACATCTTCCGCACCTATTCATCTATCTATCTATGTATACATGTATAGCTGGATCTATCTATCTACCTATCTCTCTCTCTCTCTATATATATATATATATGGCTGGTGCGTAACACTTCGAGAACGTATAGCGTGCTATATACAGAGAGATCTCCATGTGCTATATATGTATATGTGGATAGATAGATATATATGCGTGTATAAAAAGAGAGTGTGTATGTATGTGCGTAGTGAAAGAGAATCTTTTGTGTTGGACGTAGTAGAGTTGGCGTCAATAGAAAGATCTCATACAAGACACACACCCACCATTAGAAAAGAAAAAGATGAAGAAGAAAGAAGGGTCATAGATGTCTCTTCAATCTCTTTACAGGCAAAGAGAAACAAGAGAAAATGTAGAGGAAGAGGAGGAGAAGACTAGAATAAGAAGTAGATAAATTTTGAAGAGAGAAAGAAGAGAGGGAGGGAGTCAAGAAGGTTCTTTTCTTCTGATAGAGCGAGAGAGAGAGAGCAAGAATAGTCCTAGTCGTAGAAGAAAGTCTAGACATTTTCTCCTGGAAGAGCAATTAAAGAAGACAGAAAAAGAACATAATCGACATGTATCAATACGACTAGACCTCTTATCATACGGGTGTCTATACACTACTACTACTACTATTAGTAGTCCTACCAAAGGAAAAGAAGACGAAGAAGTCTCTTTTCTATCTCGAGATCTGCTGACGTAGGGGACTGCTTTTCTCCTTATTCTTTTTCATCTTCTTTCTACAGTAGTATTCCAAGCCTACTAAGTCACGCACACAGAGAAGACCTCCCTCACTGTTCATGTAGAGAGATACGACACAAAGAAACGAAAGAAAGAGTGAGAAAGAGTGATCTTTCCAACGGGGAGGGAGGGGCTCGATCCTCCTCGTCCTCCTCCTTTTCTTGGCCCATTCATCTTCTTCAGTAGTTGGGCGGAGACCTGCTGCGTCTTTTAAGATGCTCGTAGCCTCGTGCATTTCCTCTTCTTCTTCATTAAAAGAAGAGAAGAAAGGAGAAGAAAATAGAAGAAAAAAGTGAATGAAGTCTATTGGGAATGGCTCTCAATCAGAAGCTATCCACTTGTTCACTTTGACACATTCTCTAATGAAATCTTTCAGGTGTACATACACTTGGATCTTCATCCCGGCATCAGCTGCACACATACACACACACAGAGGTATCTATCTATCTATTTAACTTTCTATCCATCTCTTTCTCTATCCATTCTTTCTTTTCCCTTTTTCTTCTTGTCAATCTGTTTTATTCATCTTGCCTCTAAGGTTAACAAGATATCTCTCTTTCTTTGAAAAGAAGAGCCTTCTCTTCAGTTTGCATTAATTCTCTCCTCTTCCTCTCTCTTCTTCGCTTCCCAACTACAAACTAGGGCCTTTTTCTTCTCTTTCTTCATTCTCCTTTTCTCTCTTCTTTACCGAAGGTGGAGAAAGAAATCCGATCTCCCAGTCGTCGTTATTCATTGCATGCAGAAGGGTGAGAGTTTGCGTGTAGAAGAAGAAGGAAGGAATCTCTTCTTCTTCTCTCCCCTTGTTCTCCTCACTAGATGTCTTGTCGCTCCATCATCCATCCCCATCCCTGTCTTCTTCTTCTTTAGCTTTTCTCTTCCTTTCTCTTCTATTTCTCGGCATCTTCATGGATTTCCTCTTCAACTCTTATTATCATTTTAGCTACCATAAGTCTTTCTTTTTTTCTTTAGAGAGAAGTTTCTTCTTCTTCTTGCTTTTCTTTCTTTTGCTTGAAGAGGTGTCTCTTCATTGTCGAGACAAGTGTCTCCTCGTCCTCCTCCTTCACACCCTCCTCCTGCTTGCCTCTCCCAACGAGAGCAATAGCATTAGTCTTTATATATCTTTTCTTCTTCTTTCTTTTTCTCTTCTATCTCTCCCTCTTTCTTTCTTTTTCTCTTCTTTCTCTATCTTTCTTTGCATGTCTCATTTGAAGAGGTGACTGGCAACTCATCGAAGAGGAGCAAGAAAGAAATAAGAAAGAAAGATTCCTTTTCTTCGTGTGATCCTCTTCTTCTTTCTTCTTCTTCTCTCCATTCTGAAGGCAATTCAAAGAAGAAGAAGAAGTCTTCTTCAAGTTTCATACTTCTCAAGGAGACAGACAGTGGTAGCAAGTGTACTACTCTTTCCTCTTTCTCTTCTTTTACTTCCCTTTCTTCCACAGGGTAGGCTTCGTACCTTTCTTTCTTTCTTTTTCGAGAAGACTTTGAAAGGATGGAGGTACACACCCTCTCTTCTCTTCTTCTTTCTTGTCTTCCTCTTCATTTGAAAAAGGCCCTCTCTTCATCTTTTCCTACACGTGCTCTCTCTCTTCTTCTTTTCTTCTTCTCTTTCTTCTTCTTCTCCTCTCCCATATCAGCTCGGCTTATTCTCTCTCCATCCACCCCCCTACCACCTTCTTCTTCTCTTCAGCCTTCTTCTTCTCTTCGTTCTTCATCTCTTCTATCTCCTTCTCCTCCCCCTGCTTCTCTTCTCTTTCCACATCTTTTCTCTTCATCTTTCTTTTCTGCTTTGAAACGCCCATCTTCTCGCTTCTCTCCTGCTAAAGAGAATGAAGAAGCAGAAGAAGAAGATCGACCTCTTCGTTCACAATTTCATTCAAGCAAGAACTTATCGCTCTCTTCTTCTTTCTTTTCGTTTCCTCTCCTTTCTCTTGTCTTTCCTTCTCAAGCTGAAGCTGAAGACCGAGAAGACCAGGAGTATTGCGAAAGGGGAGATAGATTTAGCGAGAGAGGAGAGGAGAAAAGCTCCCTCTTTCTTGTAGATCATAATCGAAAAGAAAGAAGAGAAAGAAGAACTCCTCACATCTCATTCCATCCGGTAGCTACAGTAGTATCTAGCCATCTATTCAATTGGGTAGCCGGAGGAGGGAGAAGAAAGGGACCAACCCTCTCTACTTCTCTTTCTTCCTCCTCGTCTTCTTTATCTCCTTCTTCTTCTTCTTACCAGGATGGTAATGAAGAGAATGAGGAAGTTGAAGGAGAAGAAAGCGATAGAAAAAGCAACTGGAGAGTCGTCGTCAAAAAGACGTGGAACATTCTCACCCAACAAGTATGATACACATACATACACATATATATATATATATATATATATGCATGCACATACGTATGTATACATGCATGCGTATACGTACACTGACCATCATGCTTCATACGAGTACTCCACTTTATCTCTCTCTTTCTTTCACATTGCTCTCTCTAGTTCATTTCTTTCTCTTTTTTCTTCTCTTCTCTTTTGTCCTGTTTTGCTTCTCTTCTTCTTTATGCATGCATTGAACATGCTGTAGAAAGTGCCACATCCATCCTCGTTCTATCTGACTCATCACTTCTCTCTCTATATCTATCTTCCATCTATCTTCCATCTATCTATCTATCTATTTATCTATCTCTTTGTATCTATCTTTAATCTATCGACCAATAGATAGATTGATCGTTACACGTGTATACTGTATATGCTATCTGTGAAAGCGAGGCCTCCTGAAGAGAAAGGGATGTCCCAGAGATATCAGTACACGTATATATCTATATGTATATATATGTAGATATATATATATACTTACATGGACTACTTACAGGGACGTGTATCTATCTATACCTACGTAGCTATATCATCTATCATAGACGAATAGCTATATCCCCTACATACAGATAGCTATCTATCTACACGTGTAGGATAGGTGAGAGAGAGCTTATTCATCTCTCGGAATGCCCCTGCATGTGTATCTACTCAACCCTCTATACCTCCCCCCTCTGTTAGCTATCTCCATTTCTCTACATACATATATAGATAGATAGAGAGAGAGAGATATGTCAACATTTATCTATCAATCTATTCCCTCTCTCTCTTTATATATATACCTCTCTCTCTTCCTAAATAAATATATATATATATATATGCATGCGTAGGCCTCTCTCTTTCTCTCTCACTCTCTCTGTCTATATCTGGGCTGTGAAGGGGCTTTAGACTTCTCGTTCTCTTAGTAGTCGTAGGAGGAGGGATGGGGGGGGCTCGATCTTCTTTTTCTCTCCAGAGATGAACGGCGTGATACACTCAGACTCTTTTCTTTCTTTCTTTTTATGCAACGACCTCTTTGTGAGGGAAGGTTTTTTTTTCTTTTTCTTTTTGTGGGTTTCTTTCAGGTGTATAGACAGATCCGAGAACATCGGGGAGAGATGGAGACTGTCCTACAAGGCTTGGTTAATCTTCTTTTTCAGTGCTTTCGCAATTTCTTTGGCATTTATACATTAGGAGTCTCCATTCTTCTTCTCCCTCTTTGCTCTTCTCTTCAGCATCTCCAACAGCTCCATCGCGTGCCTCTGAATGACCCTTTTCTACTCAAGTAATACAAGCACATCCACATACACAAAAAAGAATTAGAAAGAAAGAAAGAAAGAGACTTAGATAGATCAAAATAGATAAAGACATTCATCAATGAATCTTGCTTCCTTTCTATCGATCTATCTATCTTTAATCTATCTATCGATCTTTTTTCGTTTCCCTCTATCTATCTCTATCTCTTTCTTTCTTTCTTGATAGTAGTAGTAGTAGAAGTAGCATTAGTAGTAGTTTGGACTGCCTGAGATTTCTTTCTAGGGCTTCACTCGAGATGGGAATTTTTCTTTCCAGTCATTCATCAAACGACTTCACTTTCTCTTCTTCTTTTCTATTTGTCTATCCAACCCTATGCTAGGGCTCACGTCTCCTCTTGCATCCCTAGCTCCGTTTACATATGCCTCTGTAGATTCTCGGCGTATGTCTTTCTTCCTATCTATCTAAATATCTATTCGCCTGCTGCTCTATGGCTGGCTCTTCTTTGATCTATCTATCTATCTTTAATCTATCTATCTTTGATCTATCTATCTACATGGTTTCTTCTTCTCCATCATCCCCCCCTCCCCCCCCCATGGATAGAAAAGTGACCCCAGGCTATCTACTCAGTCATCCTTTTCTTCTCCTTCTTCTGGTTCTTCTTCTTCTTTCATTTGCTTACCGAGAAATTATGATATGCGAAATGTAACTCATACGCTGCATAGCATTTCTCTTGCAGATACTTTTCATGTGTCCTTAACGGAACGAAGATTAAGAAATCTAAAGGGATCTGCTCCTCGACAGCACTCCCGCCTCTTTCTCGCTCTTCTTCTCTTTCATTCATATCCGCCTCTTCATAATTCACAAGGTCCCTTTCTTCTTCTTCTTGGAGATCTCCTGCCTGAAGAGGTCTCCCTGTCGAGCTCTTGCGCACTCTTTCTCCCCTAGGTGTAAGGTTGCTAGAGAGAGAAGAAGAAGCTGCAATGGGTGGATAGCCAGATAGATCATCATCTACTGCTGTCTCTTCTGAAGCGCCACATGTAGAGGAAGAAGAGCAGCTAGGTCCCCCTCTTAACAGTCGACGTCTAGTTAGATCGCGAAGGGTCTGCTGTCGACTAATGACTCGGATGAAAGCGCAGCTAATGGCCTGAAAAGAAAGCAAGAGAGAAATCAAGAAGAAAGATAATTTAAAGACAAAGAAAGAGCACGTGATCTTTTTGTATTTCTCCCTAGGAAGAATAGAGATGGAGAGACACAAGAAGTCTTTGTGCATGCAAGAAAGGAAAGGAAAGAAGAGGAAGAAAGAAGAGGTCTACTTTCATGGGTTAGGAGAGGCATCTCTTCTCATTCAAGGAAGACTCGAATGGTCTCCCAAATAGAACCATAAACACACAAGATCCAAACAAAATCTCTTTCTTTCTTTCCTTCTTTCTTCCTCAGTCTGGAGACACTTCTCTTCTCTTCTCTTCTCTTATCTAGGTGAAAGAAACAGACTTCTCCGCTCGTGTGAGTAGGAAGGGCACGGATGGATCTCCCCTTCTTCCTTTTGTGCCTATGTATCTCTCTTTCTTCTTCTTCTTCATACTCATGTCGATTCACTTGGACTTCTTTCTCTTCCTACGATCAGAAAGATGATACATCGACGAACTCATCATGGCTCCGCGTGCTGTTACGCCACATGAATTTCGCCGTACACACCTTCTTCTACCCATGCGTTAGCTTTCTCTCTCTCTTCATGTTTCTCTTTCTCTGTCTGTCTTCATCTCTTTCTCTCCCTCTGTCTATCTAAAGACGTCTATATAGATACATACATACGTACATCTGTAGGTACTACGCGAGACTGTAAGAAGAACACGCCAGCGCCAATCCACTCGACGGATTCTACCCCTGGACTTCCTGTATCGATTCAACCTTATCTTTCTCACCTAGAAAATCGACGCGACAAGCACAAGAGGTGAAAAAAGCGCCACGTATCAAGCCCTTCACAACATACAGACAATGCACTACCATCCCCCCCCTCTCTCTCGCTTTATGACTTTCGATCGGGGGATTGATCGGTTGCCTCGCTTACACTCTCATACGTCTCCCTGCTTATCAGTTCTATCCCCCCACATAAACAAACACCCAATAGAAGGGGAAAAGAGAGATACAGAATATACCTATACAAAGACGGATGTATGTGTATGTGTACATCTAGTGTGGATGTCCATGATGAAGAGCTCAGGCCAGCTTTCATGTGCTTGCGAGAAGTCCAGAATCCTTCTTCCTATCATGACTATTCTCAGGCGTATCGCCCGTAGCTTTGATGTGAAGGAGAAGAATGAAAAGAGTAAACCTTACATGTCTTGGAGAGGCCAGAGATCGAACGCTATCTAGGCGGAAGTATCGCCATAGATTCAAGAAAGCCACTTCAACTCCACGTGCATTTCCTGTGACGAAGGACTCCCACTGGGCATCGGTCCAGCCTCCTACACCTCCATGGCTTCGATCCTCGGAAATCGCTTGAGATAGACTAGCTGCTGAAGGAAGACCTCCACAGCCACAGGCCGCAATACTACTACTACTACTACTGCTAGCCCCACTACCTGCAGGAGGAAAGGAGGGGAGTAAAGAAAAAGAAGAAGAAAAGAAGAAGAAGAAAGTTGGGATATGTGGTTCATGAGGAAAGCAATGAGAGACACAAGCAGCAACACCACGGGTTAAAGATCGAGGTAAATACACGACTTATCTTTGATCTGTCTATCTTAAATCTATCTGTCTATCACTAATCCATCTATCTGTCTATAGTTAATCTATCTATGTATCTAGGCTGGAATGCGATGTGGGAAATCTATTGACATGTATCGCATATTTACGTATATAGATATATAATGAAAAAAGACTACACATATACATGCGTATATACATATATGTGTATATAAGTAGAGAGAGAGTAGAATGGACTGTCTGCGTTTCACTATGTTTTCTTTACTTTCTTCACACCTCGGCATTCAGTATTCCATGCGCCCCGCGTAGAATAATTTCCGTTGATAGAGTCTTTTGCTCTTCCTATCGAGGGGGTGTCTTTAAATCCCCCTCTTGAACAAGCCAAGGCTTGTCGAAAGGCTCGTGCGTCTTCACGTAGAAAGTCGAAATAAGCATGTTTCTCTTCAGCTCGAGCCGGATATGGAGTGTACGGACACTTCAGGTTGCCGAAGCATTCAATTAAAGCAGCAACGAAACAGAGCAAATCCACAGAAG
>NW_027156639.1:17367-17618 GCF_002600585.1 Cystoisospora suis | reverse complement strand
AAGAAGAGGAAGAAGAAGAAGTTCCATTACCTCCTTCAGCTTCACCTCCCCCACCTCCGACGCCTGGACTATTAGAAGGAGTAGGTCCGCTAAGACTTCCTCCCCCACCGTAGAGCAGTGAAGAGGAAGAAGAAGAAGCAACCTGCTGTGATGGCTGTTGATCCGATGAGCCCCCTGCCCCAATGTTGGTCGAGACAAGCGGCTGAAGTAACATTTCGATCGCATCCTGACAGGTGCTACACCAAACAGAA
>NW_027156639.1:16948-17310 GCF_002600585.1 Cystoisospora suis | reverse complement strand
AAACGGGTGACATGAGTCTTTAAAGGAGAGAGAGAGAGACGGATTGAAATCCTTGAGGAGAGAGAGGGGAAGCTTGAGGATTATGCACGCGCTAGATCTTCAATAGAGAAAGACAGAAAAAGTAAGGTCATATATCTCTATGTAGACATATATGCATAGACATATAGATACTTCGTATTCGAGAGGTAGTGGGGGTGGGAGTCTGAGAGATGTATGCTGAGAAGAGGAGAGAGGAGGCGAAGAGAGACCCCCACTACTAAAGAAGCGAGAGGAGACTGGACGAAGAGAAAAGAAAACCAAAGGCACTCTAGGCATCCTTGCATGCTCTTATACACAACGATATCTATCTGTCTATCTTTAAT
>NW_027156639.1:9860-16775 GCF_002600585.1 Cystoisospora suis | reverse complement strand
TAATCTATCTATCTATATCTACGGTCGGCAGGCCAGGTATACATCATGCCTCGCTTTCCCCTTTCTTCTGCATGCGTACACATGTACATAGACCTTCCTGATGAGGAATGATATGGACTCAAGCGGGGATCCCAGTCTCTCCACTTGAACCCCCCTTTTCCCGCTTTCTTCTCCTCGTCAGTCGACTGTCTCTTCTGCATAGATAGACGTACAATCCATCAGGATCGGTAAGAAGAGAGACGGCTGTATAGAAATGTCTGAGAAAGCGCATCTCAGGTGTCGATGCAGCGACTTCAGCAATGCGAAATGTCCCTCCTACACCAGCGCTCGCATGACCGCTATGATTAAGACTCTGACCTCCCCCCTGAAGGGGAAATGACGCTCCTCCTCCTCCTGCTCCTAGGGAGGTGAAATAGCTATCAGGACCTGCGCTTGAGCCGCCTTGATGCCGCTGAGAGGAAGAAGAGGAATGGTTACTTCCTACTGCACCCCCGGGCCCGCCTCCACCGCTGAAGAGAGAGAGACGTGCGGCTGCATGTTGGATACGGTCTTCCTGATCGGGAGAGGAAAACGAGAGAGAGATGAAAGACAACTAGATCCAGTTAAGGTGAGAGCGAGATAGAGAGAGAGTGAGTGAGATATAATAGGGCATGCAAGCAGGGAAGAAAGGTCACAGACACATACGAAGACAAAGAAAGAGAGAGAGGGAAAGAGAGAGAGAAGTTGTGAGATGAAGAAGCAATCGTTACTTCTCCATGAAAATGGACGAAGATATGGAGGTAGGGGGTGGCGGTCTGATCCACTAGAAAAAGTCTCTACATGGAAATAGGAGAAGCTGCAAAAAGGAAGTGAATGAGAGAAAGTCAAGAGATATGCAGATCTCTTCAAAGATACCAACATACATACCCACACATACATGACTCTTCATACATACTTCATTTACACATATATACAAACATACTCATACATCTGTTGGATCCTCGTCTTCTCTCTTCTTTCTTTCTGTCTTGAGAGAACGATCCAAGAGAGGAGTGCAAAGAAGTAGAAGAAGAACGGGCTTCCTTATCTCAATCACAAAGGTGAGAACGAGAATGAAGAGAATGACCAGGACGAAGAAGACACGCCATCGAGGAGCTCCCTAGCTAGCTAGCTAGCCCTCCCTAGGTAGCTAACTAGCTGAGTGACCGGGTGTTTCCCTCCCTGTCAAGGTTTGTTCTCTTCGTCTCTCTTCCTGCATGCAATGGACGTGTAAGTCGGGCAGATAAGATGAAGTCTTGCACACTGTTCAAGAAATAAAATGAGAGAGTTAAAGTGACGGAAAGAATCCACTACCTCTGTCACGCTGTCCCAGTGGTAGTACCTCATGAGTAAGCCAACCGACATATCCTTGGTGACAGATCAAGCATGAAAGAAAAAGAGAAAGAAAGAAGAGAGAGAAGGAAAGAGAAAGAAAGAGCAAGAGAGAGAGAGGTGTAGAAGTGGGTTTGCGATCGGCAAAGTGTTGTGTTCTCTGCTTACGTCTCCTAAGTTGTCGTAGTGAAATGTTTGCATGTAGCTAATGAAGGTCGTCCATACAGAGAGATCTTCTGATCGAACTCGATTATGAAGAAAAGCTAAAGCATAGGCAATACGTGACCTGCGTGCATGCATGCAGTCACACACACATAAGACATAGATACACATTCATACACGTCATCCTACTTCTCGACCTCTATATATATATATATAGAAAGAGAGAGAGATATAGATAGGTAGATAGCGAGCGACAGAGAGACAGAGAGAGAGAGAAAGAGAGAGAAACTCGCTCACGTGTATGACTAAAAGTAAGAGACAAAGGAATCTACCAAAGTAGATCGAAGGAAAGTTTTCTACTCATGCAGCAAACGTAACCAAGTCGGGTGTACATACACATCATCTGTTTTCGAAGCATGTTTCTTCATTCCGTCCACACAAAACTCATCGCCGCATACAAGGCAAAGAGAGGAGAAAGAACGAGATGAGTCAGTCACACGGCTCTGACACGCAAAGACCCTCCTCACATCTAGTTCGGCGAATCGACAGATCGCCAGCACGTCAAGCCCTCTGCGATGAGGATATGATCGGTGATATACAGAGACCGAGTTGCACAGAGGCAGGCAGATATAGATAAACAACTACGCTCGAAGACCACGTGTGAAAAAGAGAAAAAGAAGAAACCCATCAGAAGAAACACGACCCCTAACAAGCTCTCGTACAGAGTCACTGACCGGCCGCAAGAAAGATCGTCTATCTATCTATCTATCTGTCTATCTATCTATCTATCCATCTATCTATCTGTCTATCTATCTATCTATCCATCCATCTATCTATCTATCTATTTATATCTTCACACTTCTAATAGACCTCCCGTCCATTTGCAAGGGACCAACCTCGTCATTCTTTGTCTGTCTTTCATTCATTTGACGTTGTCTTTCCACCTCTCTACTGCGACTTCTTCGACCTTCTTACTATTATATGTACTCNNTGACGTTGTCTTTCCACCTCTCTCTTTCTATCTCTTTTCTCTTTCGACCTCCTTACCTTAAGAAAGGGTGCCAGCGATGACACGTCAACCCTTTGGATAAACTCTGTATAGCGTCATGCACCAGTGTATCTCCACCTCCTCCTGCTAACCCATACAGTCCCCCCCCCCTATCCCTGCTGTATTATGACCTCCTTGGCTCCCTGCCCCTGACAGCATCATCATCATAGGGCTAGTGCTGTTCATATTCCCTGAGAGACTCCCAGGGTGACTACTGCTGCTACTGGCACTCCCCCCCCCCCTTCAGCAGACATTCCACTACTACTACTACTGCCTCCTATCATGCCCATAACGGTACTAGGATTGACAGGTGAGTCAGATAAAGTCCCCATGATGTCTTCCCCAGGTCGTAGATGACCTAACGCCACCATGGCTTCGAGCTGACCGTAGATATTCACGTCATTTAAGAGCTGCTGTTCCCACATACTCCCGCTCTGGCATCGACGAATTCTGAACACGAGACAGGAGGAGGAGAGACAAAGACAGGAGAGATGATAAGAAGAGAGAGAGAGACATGCTGCGAAAGAAGACAGAGAAGAAGAACCATAGAAAGGTAGATACGGGTGATATGAGAGAGAGAAGGGAGATATGAATGGCCTCTTCTATGGAAGGTAGCTAAGAGCTGGATCTGTAGGGCTTTCTCGTTGAGAGAAAGCATTCCTTCTTGATAGAGAAAGAGAAGACGATGGTGGATCTTATCCCCGTATTTGAAGAGGGGAGATGCTCTACAGAGACCTGGCCGTGTGTCATAGGGATTTCTACGGTGTAAGAAGAGAATGGGTTGTTTATGAGACAGAAACGGAGGGGAGGTGTCTACGAAGCAGGTCATGGTAGTGACGTGTAGATATCGATTCATTCTCCACAGAGAAAGATTGAGGGGGACTTCTGTATGAAGATCATCTAGACAACCTTGCGTTGTATGACTTCGATAGATGGATCAAGAAGATGAAGAAAAGTCACCCCTTGGCGTAGATGCAGTGTACATAAAAGAGATTAGCCATGGAGCATTTCATGCTAATCAGAACACATCAGCCATATCACGGTGTAGAATAAAGATACGACCCACCCCAGCCATCTATCATATTGCATGAGGAACCGCCCCAAGAGCATACAGTAGATATGAGTGACCAGAAGCTGATCGTGACGGGTCTCCGAGGCTCTTGCTTCCTTGTGCTTCGCAAAAAAGAGAAGGAGAGAAACAACAGATGCGAAAAAGCATCGGAAAAGTTGAAAGAGAGAGGTGTGTGTATCTATCTATCTCCGATGAACCTTCACTCTCTTTGACTTGCAAACCGCAGATGATACAGACGAACAACGAAGGCACCTCCCACACGTGGTGCATGTATACAGGTAGAGATAGAAAGAAAGGGAGAAGGAGAGAGGAGAAGAGAGGGAGTGGGAGAGAGAAGGAGAGAGAGAGAGAGGGAGAAGGAGAGAGAGAGGGAGAAGAAGAGAGAGAGAGGGAGAAGAAGAGAGAGAGAGGGAGAAGAAGAGAGAGAGAGGGAGAAGGAGAGAGAAAGAGAGGGAGAAGGAGAGAGAGAGAGAGAAGGGGAGAGAGAGCTAGCTACATTTAGCATCTCTTGGATGTTTCTGTCCTTACCGTGCAATCCATGTTTGCATAGGATCGGCTCTTAACCATAGAATAGGGAGTTTCGCTTTGCTATTGACCTTAGCGACAAGAGATCGATTATCGAGAGAGAGAAGAGACGGCTGCTTGGCTACGACGCATCTCTTCAAGGCTTCTATCAGACTTCGATCGCTATTACTTAACTCTCCTGTAAACTGAAATAAGAAACAAAGACAGATCAAGGAAGGACCATGAAATGACTGACTGCTGATCCGGGAGGAAGTAAGTCTTCTTCTCTTCAGTTACATCACATACACTGTATAGACATCATCTGCTGTATACACAACTCGAGATATGAAGACAATATTCAATACATTTGCCGACATGTTTCAAATCTATCCCCTCCACCCCTAGTGAAACAGCGAAGAAAAGTCTATCTTCCTCAGCATCGCTATGTCACTATTCTTAGAAGACCTTATGTGTCCTACCATGCATGTCTCTATAGAACGTTACGCTACCGTAAACCTCTCTCTCTCTACATATATATACACATATAGATATAGATATACATGCGAAGCCACTGTCAGTTTCTTGGCCTTTCTCTCGCACTCCCTGTATGTACATACTGTGACGTAGCTGTGGCCCTACTCCTTACTCACTCTGCCTCTCCCTCTCTCTGTGCCTCTACGGGGCTTTTCTAATCTTCAACTGTTACCTTTGAAAGCACAAACCACCTCCCCGTCTGTTCCTTTCAGTGCCGAAGACGCCTAAACACCTTACGCGTATTTGGTCGTTACTAGTGAAGCCTCCTGCATGCACGCCACCTCCGACAGCTCCAGCAGACGTCCCCGGCGCAGGTGACGTGGAGAGCTCAGGGCCATCCACCCCTGCGGCTACAGAGGCTGCATGCGCTGCAGCGTCGGCTGCCTTCATCATGAGTTTGTTACTGGAGGTCCCATGAAGAACACGATCCCCACGAATCGCCACTTTCTTTCTAAAGGAAGAAAATGAAGAAGAAGAAGAGAAAGGTAGGAATGGATGCATGCGCGGGGGAGGATGCGTGAATATGTATGGGTGAATAAGTATATATATCTATGTATGTCTGTATGAATGTATATGTATGTATGTATCAACATGTATGAATGTCTATGTAAAATGTGTGTACGTGTGAATGTATATGTATGCATGAATGAGAAGAAAGTACAGTTTTTCTTGGATAAAGGAATGGATGAAGATGAAAAGAGAGCAATAGAATCTGTCTTCTTACAGTCACTATGAAAAGTATGTTCCTATGAGTGAGAGAGAGACCCGTAGTGGACATACACAAAAAAGAAACATCACGGCTCTGGAGTATTGTCACCGGGTGTATGTACAGCACTAACACTCTTTTCTCTCTGGAAAGGGGAGATCATCTACATACACCGCGGATAGATCTGCTTCTATATGCAGTATGTACAATCCTAATACACACCTGCCTTTCTTCTCTCTTCAGGAAAAAGGAGACTCCGGGAGAAGACCAGGAGAAGAAACAGAAAGAAGAAAGAAAAAACTACCCCGACAGAAGCATTTCCCACCTTGTCTAGCTCAAAGAATCGACACCGTCGATACATGCTCCTTCGTCAATCAAAACATACACACCGCGACCCTTCAAGAGCCTCAATAGAAGACCGGGAAGGGGGCAGACGGGAAAAGAAACAAGAGTAAAGAAAAATCTATCACCCTATTCAGCGTCTATCTATCTATCTAGCTATATATCTATTTATCTATCTTTAATCTATCTATCTATCGTTTCTTTCTTTCATTCATACCTTCCTCTTTCGGCTCTTGGGTCGAGAGCAAAGCGTAAAGGGAGTACCCCCTCACGCAGTCGCACGATGGATGTGCGGACTCCGTCATCTTCAATTACTTGAAGACATAGAGCAGGGAGCCAGTACTTCTCATATCCAACTGACCCACATAAGAGAGCGCCAAGATTCGCAGGTGAAAGATAAAGAACGGGGGCTCGACCTCCTCCTCCTCCTATCATCCCTGATCGGCTTATATTCGGAAGGAGACTATTCTCATCGCATGCATGCACACCCATGCCTATACCTGCACCTCCTCCCCCTCCTCCATTGTTGTTTCCTAAGGCAGTCGATAACAGACGAGGATAAGGCAGGTGGTGGGACTGAAGAAGAAGCTCTCGGTGTATGTAAGAAAGAGACTCTTGCTGATGTAGGAGAATAGCCCAGTAAGGTAGACCTCCTGTGGTCACCACAGGAAGTGTCGGGGGAGCTGCACAAGAGACACCAAGCAAGGATTGAAAGAGACAACGAAGAAAGCAAGGAAAGCAGAGGTGAAGGCTTTCTTTCTGGAGTTAGATAGGACGTTATATAGTGCAAAGGGTATGAGGGTATCGAGATAGGAGATTCTACATGATCGCGACACATGTAGAAAAGGACGGCGAGATACAGGGGGGGTAAGATACTATGAGTGATCTTCGCTTATGGAGGTATACCTAAGACGCACAGTCACAGATAGGGGCGAACAGAAAAGAAACCCAAAGGCAGGCTGTATGAGTAAGTAGATATATGCCTATACAGATACACATATTTGGACAGAGAGATAGAGAGAAACAGATCGAGAGAGAAGAACGTGAATGAAAGGAGGCGTGAAACTTCGTATGCGCATGCAGGAAGAGACTGCGTAAGCGACTAACCAACACAGTGTATATACTCCATCGAGATAGATCTCGACTTGATCAGGAGATACCTTATCGACTTCTGCTACCTGAAAAAGAGACAGAGAG
>NW_027156639.1:0-9723 GCF_002600585.1 Cystoisospora suis | reverse complement strand
ATCTCTCTTCATTCATCTCGGCTCCCTTGTTTTGACTACTACTACTATTACTACTGTGATCTCCCAGTGTATCACCCCCACTACTAGCATGATGACCTTCGAGACCATCTAGAGACGCCAATCTTCCGAGACTTCCACCCCCTCCTCCTATTCCTCCTTCGCCTCCATCTAGTCCTGCGTCTAGACGTCGCGCTGTTGACTTATCTTCTGAGGAGACATCTGCAGATCTTTCTATTTCTCTTTCACGTTGAAGTCGCTTTAGAGCTTCTCTTGTAGCCACCCATAGACCTCCGCGACCCGCGTTTAAGACAGCAGGAACATCTCCCGTATAGCCGAAGCCTAGAATGAAATTGCCGTCTCTCCCGACAACGTCGATAGGATCAAACAGACGTTGGTCACTCCACAGAAGTGCATGCAAATGTGCATCACTTGGGAGGAGCCGAGGATCCATCCGAGGTAAAACAGCTAGAGATAAGAATGTCTGTCTTTCTTGGAGAGTTAGATACGGATATGATGATCGACAATTTCCTTCTTCTCCTTTTCCTTTTTGGAAAGAAGGATGATCTCTTCCATGGGGAGATAGACGACAGGATGAATAGATAAGAGAGTGAAGAAGGTCTGAAAGAGGAGTCACAAGATCTCTTCGTATACGACAAAAGGTGGGAGTGACAGATGATGCGATTCTTTGAAGATGTCTCTCATAGACATAAGAAGAAGAAAAGGAGGATCTGTCTCTTCCCCCCTGGAAAGAAAAAGCAACGTTCATCGCTCTTGATCGCTTCTTCTGTTGATCTAGGAGCTCCCCCCTGTCTTTAGAAATAGACGAAGAAGATTGAGACGACGACTTCACGCTTGTATGTGACAAAGTAAGAGATAAACTTACCGTTTCTTCTTCACCCTGGCCCCCTCCCCTATCTCCCTCTATCCCAATCTTCTTATCGATCTCTCTTACAAGATCAACTCTTCTTCGCGATTCATAAATATCCGTAGTCGTTGTTGTAATTGTATGGCTATCTCGAGAGAATGACTTGGATATCTCCCCTCTCCTTTCTATACCACTAAGAAGAGCTAGATCCGATAGAGTAGGAATGATAGACGTCTCATCAGAAGCTAAAGTATCTCCTTCAAAGCCTGCGTCTTCGCCATCCCTCCCCCCCCCGCTTCCTAAGAACCTCGAGGAAGGAAGCTTAAGAGTCGGGAAAAGAGACCGACAGATCACTGCTTCCCAGCTAGATAGAGGCCTTCCCCTCTCTCCTCTACCGCCTATGCCTGGGCTTGATGCCATGAAGAGATCTGTTCCTGACGAATTGCGAAGTCGAGAAATCTCATAAGCTTGCCAGAGGTTCAACGCTGCTAGACCAGCTAGATCTGAACCCATGCAAAGACATGTCGAAGACAAGATGTCTCTTGAAACACATCGTCTTATGATGAGTTCTACCTCCTCCTGAATGAATGGCAAGGAGACGTGTTAGGCACCGCCACCCCACGTCAGATCTACACCTTTCTAGATATATATGTATATGCATGTTTGGATCTCTTCATATAGAAAAGTGAATCTATAGGGGGACAAAACGTTCAGTAGACGCGGATATAGGAATGGATAGATTTGCCGGTTTGCCTTACTCACGTACGTACAAATGTATATATATATATATACAGATAGACAGATAGATAGATTCAAGAAAGATATCTGGATGGGGATCGTGTGCGTGAGAGTCGGTAGCACATTATCTAAAGGGGAAAAGATGACGTGAGGCCTTGTAAAACGGAGTGTACGTACAGACAGACATTTCTCATGGATTTGACATCCTCGAGTCGAAGAGTAAATAAAGTCTTAATACAACAAGACACGGTGGACATACAGCCTTCCTCTTTCTCTTCTTCAGATGCCCTCTACGAAACAAACCTCTTCTACTATCTTGGATGCATACACATGCATATATACACTAGAGATGTATATATATATATGAATACATATGAATCTTCTTCATGAGCCTGTCTCCATGCCTCTCAAGAAAACCGATAGATACGCAGGTAGATAGAGATAGACAGAGGTGAAGGCACGTTCAGAACCTAAGACGATGAAGAAAGCAAATCCGATTTCTTTACTCCGAATAAGGAGACAGTTCTAATGAACGTGGAACATACACGCACGACCATTCCCAGTTGCCTCCTCGCCTTGTACATGTATGACTATATCTATGTATGCATATATGAGTGTATGGATGTCTACGTGTCTGTCCGTATGCTGTAAGCTAGATTCTATGCGCTTCTATGGACTCCAACAGTGATCTGTAGCTGCCATTCCCTTTCATTCCTTTTGAGAGAAAGACGTCTTCTAAAGAAGTTTTAACAGGAGAAAAGAGAAGAGATCTTGTCTTGTGCGCCTCTTACCAGCAAGATAGAATGAAGGAAGTCCTTGATCTCGATCACCTCCTTCTTTGATAGCTTTCTGCTTCTCTCGATCCCCCCTAGCATAGGGTCCTATCATCCATGGCCTCTTGTGCTGCTCACCCCCCCCTCCTCCTTCTCGCTGCTTCGCCGTCGCCCCCCAGCCACCTAGAGCATTGCTAGGCCCTCTCTTATTCGAGATACCGAGTGATGTATGGGGGTGACCACTACTATGGCTAGCTGAAGAAGAGCCGCTCGAACTTTTCCTATTAGGTGAGTTCGTTTTCGAGCTTCGCTTGGAGCTATGCGAAGAGACAAGTGCCGAAGAAGAAGATAGACTGGCGAAGAAAGGATAGTTTAGCTGATTTCGATTGAAGTTAGGAAAGAGAAAACTCCCCCCTCCTGCTCCGCCTATCCCGAAAGGATCTGCTAGAGAGGCGGGCGGCTGAAGGGCGAGAATATCGAGATAGAAGTTAAAGAAATCCATCGACGATCCTTTGCGCTGAAGCTGCAGAGCAAAGGAAAGATTGAGCTGCGGACAGCCTGTACCACTCACGAACGCACTCCGAAAGGAGATGAGGGCTTCTTCCAGTTGTTTAAGCATGTCGTGTTCCTGTAAGAAAAAAGAGGGAGAGAAGAGGAAGAAAAGAAGATGACGAAGAAGAAGGAGAGAGAGAGAAGATGAAAGGAAGATGACGAAGAAGAGGAAAGAAAAGAGAGAAGGTGAGAGCTTAGTGGAAGAGTGTGAGGGAGATCTATGGCCTTATCATCATAGGAGAGGGGGAGGGGTGGGACGAAGATGATAGGTGGAGAGGGGGGAATGAATGGTCTGTATGAAGAAAGAATTTAACAGCAATGACGGAGGGGGACAGAAGAAGAAGAAGCTCGACATGTCTCTTTTCATTTGAGAAGTTACAAGGAATAGAGAGAGATAGATAGATAGATTAAAGATGGAGAGATAGATAGAGCAAGAAAAATAGATAGAGGAATAGATTGAAGATACATAGGTCGGCTGATTGAAGATAGAGAGATAAATAGATAGATAGATACTCTAAAGATAGAGAGATAGAGGGGTAGATTGAAGATAGACTGAGAGACAGATAGAAAGATAGACAGATAGAGATCGATGTAGTGGTCAATAAGGGAGTACATAGCACAGAAAAGTTCATTTTCTTCTTTCTCATCTTCTTTCCGACACGAAGATATGTGGAGACTAATGAAGAGAAGAAGTGTATGTGTTCTGGTAGTTTTACCTGCGGATTCACATCAAGCAATTCCTGCTGCTCCCTTTCATCTCCATCTAACCTCGAGGCTTCCCCCCCTCCCTCCACTACAGCCATGCCTAGTGCAGAGACACCCCACGCTTTTCTCTTTTTTTCTTTCTTCAGTCGAAGTCTTTGCTTTCCGCCCGCCTTGTTAGCTGGACGGCTATTCCAATAGTAGATATACTGAACCGTCACCTCAGTCAAAAGCTGTGCGAAAGAAAGAAAGGATAAGAGAACAGAGATTGATATACACAGCGACGAATGGAACGAAGGCAAGAATGGAAGAAAGGACGATAGAAGAAAGAAGGAGAGAAGAAAGAGGATACTGATACAAACTAGCCTCCTAGGGTAAAGGAGAAAGAAGGAGGTCTAACTCCTTGGGTGTCTACTCGTGTCTACCTTCATCAGTCTCCTTTCACCTAGCTAGCTTGGCTGTCTGAGCAGGTTACATCTCCTATTCACACAGGATTGATACATATAGACATATAGATATATGTATATGTAGATACATCTCGAAGAGAGTTGTTTTGCTATCTATGCTTTTCTACGTGTCTGGAATGTAGTATGGACGACTACTGAAGCTAACGAGAGAGAACAAAGAGATGTCTTTCTTCTTCTTTCCTCTTGGACAGAAGAATGAAAGAAGGAAGGCTAATGGCCATGGCTTCTCATCCAACCTAAAAGAACGCATGCATATGCACCTCTCTATTCTTCCCTTTCTCCTTCTGACTTTCTTCCTGTAAGATACTTCTTTCTTTTCATCTTTCTTTTCTTGATTCCTTACCCTTCTCCAGAATTTTTCGCTGCTGGGGGGTTCCTTCTTTTTGGCGAGAAGAGGAAGGTACTGCCTTATGAGGAAGTTGAAGAAGAACTGATCATGCAATAGGAGAGACTGCGAAGCTAAGAGTCGATCTAGTGCATGTATCACAATGCCGCACTTCAAATGAAAGATCTCTGAATAATAGAGATAGATAACTCCAGGTACCAACCCCGAAGAGAGAGGACTTCCATTGTAGCAGCCATCACCTTCTCCTCGAGAAGAACTCTGATAGAAAGAACCTAATCGGGAGCGATCTTTCTCAGTCGTAAAACTACTACTACTAGCACTTCCTGAGCTCACAGAGGAAGACGAGAGATAACTGCCTCTCTGTTGCCCTGAATGGTGAGGCATCCGACTGAGGAGAAGAGGTCCACCCCCTCCACCTCCTTCTGACGAAGAGATAGATGAGGTATAAGCTGTTAAGGGATCTAAAGGGAATTCTTCTACTCCTGCTTCAACTAAAGCCACATATCTCTGAAGACGCTCCCATCGCCGGACCTTCAGTTCGACTAATCCAAAGTTGGCCTGAAGAGGAGAAAGAAGAAAAGGAAGAAGAGAAAAGATGCGAGGCAAGGCGAGATGAGATAGGAGGGTGGAGAAGTGGAGAAGAAAGCTAAGAGGCAAGGAAAGAGAAGCGACCGGAAGGATAGGAAACGAAAGAAACAACGAGGGGGGGATGAGTGAACGAGAGAGAAACATATGTACATAGACAACACAGAAAGATAGAGAGAGATAGAAAGAAAGAGATAGATAGAGACAGATACATAGATAGAGACAGGTGACGAGGGAAGGTTCTGAGAGAAAGAGAGGGAGAGAGACAGGGGGGAGGGAGGAGAGAGAGAGTGTGTTAGGTGCACAGTAAGAGAGATGTATGTGATAGACTGAAGAGAAGGAAAGTGTCTGGTGTGCACGCACCACCTCTCTCTTGAATCCTATCTTTCTCATTCAAGACGTTCTGTCGTGATATGTCGCTCTGGCACGAGAGTGTATATACAGCGGAGAAACTTATAGAGAAAGACACTCTTGATCCTTCTTTCACGTTATGATCGGTGAGAGAAGATAGAGAAATAGAGAGACGAATAGCTTCATTTCTTATCTCAGTTGCTGAACGGGTAAGTCAGGCCTTCACTTCTCTTGCTGTAGCGAAGGAAACAAGGATAAGAAATTCCTTCACAGGCTACTCAACTCCATCCATTTGCATCTCCTTCCTCTATACATGGAGAGATCCAGACACCTGTGTCTACATAGACACATCCGACAACACAGATAGATACAAAGACACATACATATATAGATCTAGATTCCTACGGCTCGACAAGCACGCCTCTAGATCTTCTTCCGCTTTCTATTGGACGATAGAGAGAGGGAAGTCAAGAGAAGAGAGGAAAAATGAAGAAGAACCTATCTCCTATCTTCTCCATGAAAAGAAGAAGAGAAGAAAGAACCTGTCCTTACACGAAGACACCAAGAAGAAACCTTCCTCCTCCCTCTCTCTCCTTCTGTCTGTCTCTCTTTTTCTTCCAACTCTATCTCTTTCTTTCCCCCTCTTTCTTTCTTTTTCTTTCCTTACCTGAATGAATAGATCGACGAGAAGTTTGACGATGCCGACATATAGATAGAGACTATCAGCCTGCTTTCTTCGATCTGGGCAGCACCAGAAGTGAAGGAGTGTATCCACCCAAGCCGTCGCGATGCCTTCGGCTAGCAGGGTGCGAGCGTAGTAGCAGCTCTCATCTACACCTATCTGCTCTTCTGCATGCAGCAGCTCGAGGGGAAAGATCAAGACATTACTAAACAGAAAAAACTGGGGCAGTTGCCTACAAAGCAAAGAAAGAGAGACAGAAGAGGAAAGAGCGGGAGGAGAAACATATCAGCCATCTATCTCAGAAGTCTTCACTTATGTGAGAAGGGGAGCAAAAAGGTCGGAGTCAACCTAGAATAGCATCATGGTGGATCGATGAAGAAACAAGAAGAAAAAGGAGATAGAGATGGATAGATTGAAAGGAGGTCGAGAAAGTTAGGAGACAGGATAAGAGACAGGGAACATAGAAGGCAGATCAGATGAGAGACGTGTGAGAAGTAGAACTCCGGGGGGGGGATAGGGAAAGAGAGTGATACGAAGCCAAGGAGCTACGGTGTGTAGGAGAAGGAATCTGAGAAGGCCGGTTGACGCAAACGAGGGGAGGCGATGTATACAAAGCACTTCAAAGACAAGAGAAAAAGGAGTCTGGCCGTAAAAAGAAAAGATCGAGATACATGATAGGAACCATAATGACCTGGATGAATAGGTATGTATAAATAGATGTATATGTACATGTATGAACACGTATGTATGGACAGGAATGCATGCATATTAAGTATATTTATGTATACGTATCTCGAACTCGTACATACGTAGAGATGTATGTTTCACATGGCTATATGAAGAGACACAGAGGTGGATAAATAGACAGATAGATTGTAAGCTAATTAGAGATAGAAGAAGAGTGACGAAGGTCATGGCTCGACCTACGATTTCTTGTACTTGCCATAGAGAGAGAGAGCAAAGTCTCTTTCTACTTCTCTTATCTTCTTCTTGTTCTCTTTCTTATTTATGTCAAGAGGATCCTTACCCTCTATTGTAATCGGCTCCTACAGCCATATCAGCAGCTGAGGTATCGGCTATCTCCGTAAACCCTCTCGACGACTGGTCAGTTGTCTACATACAGACATAGACAGAAACACGCAAGATCACGTTGATATACACATAGGGACAGATACAGAGAGAGAGGCATAGACCAACGAGAGATAGACTGAAGACAGACACATCGACTAAACTCAGATTAATGATAGATAGATAAAGAATAGATCAATGATACACAGGCAGGTAGATTAGAAATAGATAGATACATAGATAGATTTAAGATATATAGATAGATAGATAAGGATGGATAGGTAGACAAAGACAGAATGAAGACAGGTAAGAGACCGGTACATTCAGACCAACAAGAGATAGATATTGATGGATAGCGCTGGGTATCTCTCATACATCTCTTGAGCTGAGAGGATGAGAAAAAGGGCGTTACGCCCTGAGACACAAAGGCTTCTCTGTTGTCATTTGGGACCTCCTGGTCTAAGAAGTGTGAGTGAAGTAGAGGAAAGCCAATTCTCGGGGCAAGTGTCCTTCTATCGCAGAAACTCTCATTGCTTTTTTCCTTCGCCTTCTCCCCCTCTCTTTCTTCTCTTTCTTCATGTTCTCTGATCGGCTTCTCTATCTAGACTGTTGAGGTGTCCTGCCTTTTCCAGCAAGATAGTCTCTCAAACAGCTCTTGTCTACAAGATCACTAGCTCTCCCTCTGTGGCTCTTCTTTGAGCACGGGGCTTGAACGCGCCCCATGCCTTAGAACACCCACTGCAAAGAGACGAGGGAGGATGTCTATAGTCTGTCTACCTACTAGAATGAGACGAGAAGTATTGGACTGCATGATGATGCCAGCTAGCTAGCGAGCTATCCTTTGGGAATCTGATAAGAAGAAGAAGAAAACTCTTTGTTACGGCCGACGAACAGTTGTAGAGATCCAGGCAGCTACCTGACTCCTCTTCAATCATAAGGGATTTCTTGCTCTTCATGGAAAGAAAAGGAACCCTGAGGGATCTCTGAATGACTGAAACACCTGAGAAAGAAAAACGCCTGTGTTTGCTAAAGTATACATCCGCTCTTGATAAAGGAAGGAAGGAAACAGATAAAGCGATTCTATCTATCTACCTATCTATCTTTCTATCTCTTGCCCTTCTCCTCTAATAAGACAGCTCCTATCGTCTCCAGAGACCGAGAAGAAGAAGAAGAACAAGATCAACTAGCCATGTCTGTCTGTGTCTTTCTGTGTGTGTGTCTCGCCTGACCTCTGCTGTAGCCGCTGCACCCAACGCTGACGAAGAGGAATACAAAGGCCAGCTGTGACCTCCAGATATTGGGATAGGTAGGAAAAGAAAGATAAGAAAGGGAAAAGGCGGAGAAGAAGAAAACGCTCGACAATAATTCCGCAAACAAAGAGGGATAGATGCCTAGAAAGACAAAGAGACAGAAAGAGAGAGAGAGAGAAAGAATGATGAGAGATGGACTCTTCTTTCTAGCTGAAAGACTTTAAGCTTGCCATGACACTCCTCCTTTCTCAGCCAGGGGTGAAAAGAATGGAAGATAGAAAAGACGAAAAGAAGAGAAGAGACAGGAAGAAGGCTCGTGCAAAGCAATTCATAGTCTTTCAGGACACACGGATAGGGGGAGAGAGAGACAGACATGAACACCTCGGCCAGGAGATAAGACTACTTCTAGGATACTCCCACTCCTCTTAATACTACTACTAGTAGTATTAGTATTATTAGTACTACCAAGACTATTGGGACATCAAACTTATCGCAAATAAACTGCTCAGTCATAAGCCTTGAAACAACAGACAAATAGATAGATAGATAGATCAAAGATAGATAGATAGATGAATAGGTAGATAGATAAAGATAGATAGGTAGATAGATAGATAGATGAAAGGCGTGAGAGAAGGGGAGAGAGAGGCAAAAGGGTGAGAGAGTTGAAGATCGAGAAGAGAAGAATGGAGTTGTTCGATTCTCTACGTGTCTAGTGTTTTCGCGAAGTGAAGCCTTAAGTGAGTTTAGAGTGATTAGACTGACAGTTGAAGGGCTGAGAAGAGTTTCAAATCCTTTTAGCGTGATATAGGTGACTATAGGAACCCCATCTTCATCTTCATCCATTCCCCTATCATAAGACCCCGACCCCCCCCTCCCGCCTCTCTGACGATGCTGATCTTCTTCTTCTTCTTGCTCCCCATCTTCATCTCGTCCCTCTCTCCCAACTTTTCCTCTGTCTCCCCCCCCTTTCTTTCTTGTCCTTTCAGATGATCTACCCCTGACCCCTTCGATCTCCTTCTCAGGCGTCATTCTCTCGCTTCTATTCCTATTAGCACCGTCCGCCTCTTCTCGGTCTTTCTCTTCTTTCTTTTCTCCCCCAAGAGGCGAAGATGTAGCTAGCACCCCAGCAGAAGGAGGATCTCCTGAAAGATCACCAGAAGTCGACTTTATCTGACGGTCTTTAGCTAGATCACTTGACGATGCTGGAGGCCCCCTACCCCCTCCTTCACCTTTTGTCTGTTGAGAAGCTTGGAGAAAAGAAGAAGACGAAGCGGCTGCTGGAAGACTTACATTAGACCGCACGTCACTACGGAGATCTGAAGAAAAGAAAAACCAGATGAAAGA
>NW_027156638.1:0-227 GCF_002600585.1 Cystoisospora suis | reverse complement strand
GCCTTAAGCGGTGGTAACGTAGTAACAACGTGTGCAATGTTCCCACAAGGGAACAAAGAGTCAATATTATTCTTATGTTTTGTGGAGAAACTAAGAAGTGTTGGCTCGGCGAGACAGAGTCAATATTGTTCTTAAGTTTGTGGATAACTAAGAAGTGTTGGCTCAGTCAAGTGAGATACGGTGTTGCTACGTCCGTGGAGACCGTTGTGGAAAGTGCGGTCGCACTG
>NW_027156637.1:0-285 GCF_002600585.1 Cystoisospora suis | reverse complement strand
AAACTAAGGAGTGTTGACTCGGCGAGATAGAGTCGATATTATTCTTATGTTTGGAGAAAACTAAGAGGTGTTGGCTCGGTGTGGTGTGATGCGGCGTTGCTGAGTGGTGGAAACAGTGCGAGAAGTGCTGTGGTACCGAGGTGTGCCCTAGTGAACTTGAGAAACTCAATGAATTGAATGTAATTTGATCGAATTTATTACTAAGTGAGGAAAAGGATCAAATAGAGGGAAGGATCCACTTTGGGTTAGTGAAAGGTTTGCACTCCTGTTGAGAACAGGAGAGTT
>NW_027156636.1:0-267 GCF_002600585.1 Cystoisospora suis | reverse complement strand
CGAGAGAGAGTCAATATTGTTCTTAAGTTTGTGGAAACTAAGAGGTGTTGGCTCGGTGTGGTGTGATGCGGCGTTGCTGAGTGGTGGAGACAGTGCGAGAAGTGCTGTGGTATCGAGTGAGCCCTAGTGAATTGAGAGACTCAACGAACCGAATGTAATTTGATTGAATTTATTATTAAGCAAGGAAGTGATCGAATAGAGTGGACAGATCCACTCTGGGTTAGTGAAAGGTTTGCGCTCCTGTCGAGAACAGGAGAGATAAGGCCG
>NW_027156635.1:769-956 GCF_002600585.1 Cystoisospora suis | reverse complement strand
CCTGGTATGCTCCTGTTGAGCCACGTTCGTGGCTATTAGGTTGCCGAGTGCGTGATCTGGCTGTTCTTGGCCTCTGGAGACTCTGTCCGATCTGCTTGTCGTATCCGCGGCCTCTGCACTTGATGTGCGTCGGTCTGCTGCTCTCCCGTGTGCTACTCCGGCTCTGTTCTTCTCCTGCTAGGGACCT
>NW_027156635.1:0-262 GCF_002600585.1 Cystoisospora suis | reverse complement strand
GAGTCGATATTTTTCTTATGTTTGGAGAGAAACTAGGAGGTGTTGGCTCGGTGTGGTGTGATGCGGCGTTGCTGAGTGGTGGAGACAGTGCGAGAAGTGCTGTGGTATCGAGTGAGCCCTAGTGAATTTGAGAGACTCAACGAATCGAATGTAATTTGATTGAACTCATTATTCAGTGAGGAGGAGATCAAATAGAAGGGAGGATCCACTCTGGGTTAGTGAAAGGTTTGCGCTCCTGTCGAGAACAGGAGAGTTAAGGCCG
>NW_027156634.1:396-5778 GCF_002600585.1 Cystoisospora suis | reverse complement strand
CTTCTTCTTCTTTCTCCTCTTTCAGTTCTCTTCCCTTTTCAAGTTCGACGTATCAAGAGTTGATACGTCTTGTCGATCCAAGCATCGATTTGAACGCCTTGAAGACCTTAGGAAGTACCTTGAAGGCACCAGATGTCTTGGCTAACTTTAAGATCTTAAGAGCAGCGATCAATACTCGATGCTTCTTTCAAGAATTGGGAGAGACGGGAATGATCTTCTCTCAGCTCGAGCATTTCTTCGCCACATTTCGACCCCAGATGTGGGCTAGCCTTAAAGGTAAATACACACTCGCCTAAAGAGAAAGACAGAGAGAGACAAATACAGAGATAGAGATACAGAGATAGAGATAGATAGATAGAGTTATAGATAGATTAAGATAGATTAAAGATAGATAGATAGATTAAGGATAGATTAAAGATAGATAGGTAGATTAAAGATAGATTAAAGATAGATCTAGGAATATGCATGTAGAAATCTGTATGTAGGAATTTGTATGAATGTGTATGTACGAATGCGTATGTATGTCAATATATATGTATATGTATGTACCTATGTATGTGTATGTCTATGAATCTCAATGTATATGAATGTATTGATGATGTATGTCTATGTGTGTGTGTATATGTGTATGTATGTATGTTTCTTAGGTGCGACAAAGGAAGCTCGAGCATCGAAGTATGCCGAAGTGGGTTTAGCTCAATATCACTGGAGTCTTCCGCTAGCTCGTGTGATCTCCAAAGACGCCAAAGGCAACAGCCACTGGGGCCTCCTCGTCGAACTCTTTCAAGGCGATCTCCAGGTAAACGAAGAAAGAACTCCCAGCCGAAAGAAAGAGAGAAGAAGAAGAAAGAAAGAAAGAAAGAGAGAAGAAGAAAAGAGAGAGAAGCAACAGTTATCGGCGTCGTCGCTGGTCTTTTTTCTCTCTTTGCGATGACGATAGAGATAGTACGAGAATGGAGAAGGAAGAAAAGACAAAGAGCTCTTAAGAGCGCGGTGTATCTACTAGAGAGATACCTCCTCATTCGAAAGAAAGAAAGAAAAAGATAGAGATAGAAAAGACAACTAGAAGGGGGGAAGATGAGCTGTCTAGGAATCTATAGAGTGAATGCAGTAGAAATGTATATGTAAATGTATATCTGTCTCTCTTTCGCTCTCTCTCTGTGCCTCTCTATGTATAGGTAGATAGATGAAATGTCATAGAGATTCATATCTTTGTGTATTTTGATCCCCGTTTGATCGACATTTGCCAGGGCAGGGCTTCTTCTTTCATTCCCCTGTCTCCTTGGGGTTGTCGCGTAGTCATCTTGTTCTCTTGTCGAAGACTCAGATGATATACGACTGTCCCAGCATTTTCTTACGTGCTTGGGGAGAATGGAGACTTTGACTTTTCTTGAATGCGGTCGTTCATCTCGATTTCTTCCTTATCTCTCTTCGTCTGACGGTTTCTCTCTCTCTCTCCTATCGTACTCAAGAGACATGCTCTGTAGCCAAACATGTATAGAAGAAAGAAAGTCCCACAAGAGAGAGGAAGACGTCTTTCTTCAAAGAAGAAGATCTCTCTCTTCAGATGACTAAATCTCCGTATATCCAACATGTATAGGAGAAAGAGAGGTGTACAAGAGAGAGAGAGAAAGACGTTTTACTTCAAAGAAGTTGATCTGTCTGTATGTGGGTGGGGTCGCTGTTTTAATTCTATATGTAGCAGCTATGCTTCTCTGGAGTATGTCCTTTAGTTCCTCTCTCAGCATTAAGGTGGTCAATGAGTTACATCTCGACAGCCACACACATCTCTCTTTCTTTCTTTCTATCTAAATACACGTCTTAGTGAAGCTGTATGAGTGTTGTGTATCTTCATGATGACCTTGTGATGAGTTGACGGCGATGTCGCATGCGGTGTATGTACAGCCGAAAGGAGACAAGACGGGATTGGCATTAGATGGATGGGATCGACAATCCTCAGGGAACCGAAATTTACGGAAGATCTTCACATCGCGAGATTCTCTTCTAGATTTGACGTCAAAATCTATCAAGCCATTTGTTCTCATGCACAACCTCTATCGATTCGGACACTTTGATATAAAGCCCCCGAATCTCCTCTATAAATACTATCCTGCGTACGTCTACTGAAATTCTCACTCTTCTTCTTAGATGTATGCTTCTCAACTTCTTAAAGATCATCCATCTTATCTTATTTTATCTGTCTAGGTGTGTGTATGATGGTAAGGCTGTCTTGATTTCTTCAGCTAGATAGAGATAGAATGGCCGCGAGTAGTTTGGTCTCATAGAAACTTTGTAGAACTTCCTTTCTCTATCTCTAGAGGAAAAGGCTTCACGTGGAGTAGATAGCTGACGGTCTCTGCCTATCTTACCTATGCATTATATCCATGGATATGTATACGAATACATCCCATCTACGCATACCGCCCTATATATGTCTATAGACACGTGTATAGATACGCGATTGATGGAAGTACTTTTTGACATGCGCCTCCTGCCCATTCCTAAGGCGCAACTCCGCTGTATCTTCTTGTGTGATATTCTCGAGACATACATATCAAATGTATATACTTGTATCATAATAGATATGAACGACTGCATGCATGATAAAGCTTGCCTTTCTTTACCCCTGTCAATACCTCTCTCTTGATGCATCTAGAGATCGTTCTGCCTAGCGCTGTCTCTCTCTCTCTCTTTCTCGATCAATCAATTAATCATGACCACCTTCGATACACCTCTTACCTCATCTTTCTTTTCGGTCGACTCTACCTTCCTTACTTCATTTCCTCCCCTGTACAGACAGAAGACGGCTTCGTCTTCTTCTCTTTTTAGAACTTCATCCCCTTCTCTACCACACACACACCTCTATCATCTCTATCTCTTTCCTTCTTTTCATCTCCATCTCTCTCTCTACCTCTTTCTTTCTTCCCCGCTCCCCCGCCCTCTGTCTACCTCTCTTCTCTCTCTTTATCTCTCCCACTCTCTCGTTCTTTCTTTCTTTGTCATTCCATTTCTCTTGTAGAGAGAAAGGAAGATCGGCACGTGTTGAAGTGGCAGCAGGAGATTTTGGGATGGCGACGCTTCTCTTTCAAGAGACGAAGATCCGTGGAACTCTTCCTTTCATGGCCCCGGAAATGGAGAAGCCGAAAGATAAAACAGATCCCCAGAAGAAGCTTGTCCTCTTAGCATCTCCGGCCTTTGATACATACGCCCTAGGATTTACCCTCTCCGCTCTATGGACCTCTGGGACCGAATATACCGAGAGGTACTCCTGGGTGACACAGTGTATAAGGCCTTCCATGACAACGTCGGGCCAGTCCTTTACCTTTCAGCAATTCTCCAGCCGTGAAGGGGCTCTTGTCTATGACGAGAAAGTGAGACAGCACTTAACAAGGTGTATGAAAGAAGGAGGAAAGGTAGACAAGCTCTATCACGTCAACATGCCTCTTCTCATTCGCATAAAGATCCAACAGATGACGGACATCCATCCCCAAGCACGAGTCAGTCTAAGACATATCAGATTCTTCTTCAAAAGTAAGCACGGCAAGAGCCAAATGGCAACCTTTGTGTCAAGAGAGAGGTAGATAGCTAGTTACGTGGGTAGGTGCGTGGCAGCATTTAGGGCGTACGTGTGTGTCCCTAGACATCTATAGAGATCGGGGAAGATTCACCATACATCTAGAGGGCTACCATATATAGATGTATAGAGATCTATATGTCTATCTTTTCATCTATGTGAAACTATGTCTAGAGAAGTGAGGGGAGGAGGTGTATAGAGGGATGATCATCATGCGTAGATATCCCATGTGTCTATTTATGGATTTGTATGGACGGACATATATATTTTTCATCTACAGTGGCAGTACCATCTGTATCGGTCAGAGCGTTACTGATATACTTACATATGACTTGTATAAGGTGGTCTATCATATAGAGATCTCTACATGCATGCCCCTATACAGATGAGTATATACCATATAAACATATATATATATATATATATCTATAGGTTACAGGTGTGTTAGTTGTCTCTTCCCAGGTATATAAAGGACTCCTCGGTAGGAGGCAGCCACATGGCATGTACCACCTCGATATGCATGCATGCATGTCTCTGTTCAAGCAGGATAGGAAAGTGTATATATATATATATATATATAGAGTGGGTGTACTAGAGACCTCCGTAGAAATCCTTTCTTTCACATCTCCTTCAGTGGCTTTTCTTCTCTCCGATGTCTTTCAACTCACCTCCTGTTTCTCTTTTCTCTGTGTCTGTCTCTTTCTGGGCGCCCTAGCCTTTGGGGTGCTCGATCGACTTCAAAGAGAGCCGTCTAGGAGTGATGGGAGAGACATGGAGAGAACACAGGAGAAATTATCGAGGCTCCAGCAGCTTCAGCTCGTTCAGTTTCTTCTCTTCTATTTGCGTATGAAGCCTTTAACTGCTGTGAAAGATAATCTCTCCGAATATAAGCTCTTGAATCAAACGCTTCTCGATCTTGGTAGGTCTGCGTTCGTTCAAGGGGGATATCTCTTTCCAAGGTGTCTCTTTCATTTATCACTACAGTTGTATACATCATACATGTATAGATCGATAGATGCACATAGTCATCATCTCGCCATGGAGGTGGCTTCGTATATAAGCCGCTTGCGGCTGTTCATATGAACAAGGGAGGGAGGAAGGTCAGAGCTGCTCTCGTTGTTCGTCGTCGTTATGTGTAGGTCCCAGAGAGGCGATCGATCCGTATGTATTCTCCGTAGGGAACGGCATTATCTACATGTATAGATGATATACATGGATTCGTTAATACATGCGTGTTGATGAGGCTTTCTGTTACTTATCCACACACATGCAACCTCGAATGGATGGAGACCGATTTCCTTGTATTTTCACACCCTGCCGAAGGGTCTATTTATATATCTGTGTATATATGTATATCGATATATATCTATTTATAGCCATGTATATGCAGGTATATAATGGTATAGGACTATACTGTATGGACTAGAGATGTGGATTGTTTCTGTAGTGCACTGTCATAATAGCCATAAGAGAATTCTTATAGAACGCCCACTTCTCTCTTTTCCTTTCTTCGTAGTGAAGAAGATGAAGAAGTGACAAAATGAATCTAGGTGTGAGAAAGAAAGAAAGATGGATAGATAGAGAAGTCGACTTAGTCAAGTGTATGTTGTTCTTTCTCTGAAGAGCCGATGCTTTGGTGCCAAAGTTGTCAAGCTTCCATGCATGCACGAATCTGACTAATCTCTTCGTGTCTATGCACCTCCTGTAAATTTCTTAGTGCCAACCTTTCCTTTCTCTCACGGCATGCCACATGAGATAGACTATAGCAAATCTAGACCGGTTTTGTCTCTCTCTCTCCTGCTTGTCTA
>NW_027156634.1:0-361 GCF_002600585.1 Cystoisospora suis | reverse complement strand
TGTGTATGTATGTTGTCTGACACGTCGTTTCAGCTCGAGGAGAGCCTATCCACGAGGCTGTCTCTCAGACCATATCTCCTTTACCTCTTTCTTCTTTCCGTGAGATCCCAGTTGGAGGAGACAGAGAGAAGACAGATGCTCCTGTCCTTTCCACCTTAGTGGCTGTGAAAGATGAAGAAATCTCTCTAGTGTCTAAACAAGTTAGAGGAAAGATCACAAGAGACGCGAAAATTACAGAAGACCAATGGAACGATCTTCTTGATACTGTCTTCGGTGTATCTGCACAAGGCTTCAATGTCCTCGTCTCTCGTGCTGCCATAGAAAGAAAAGGTAAGCCCATCCATCTCTTTCTTTCTCTCTT
>NW_027156633.1:16942-31034 GCF_002600585.1 Cystoisospora suis | reverse complement strand
CCGCGGAAGGAGAGGAACAGGCACCTGCCCCAGCCGCGGAGGGTGGAGACCAAGTAGCACAGCCTACAGAAGGAGCCGACGACGGAGCAAAGCCCGAGAAGGGAGGCGAGAGCGCGGAAGAGGGAAGTGAAGGAGAGCAACAGTCTCAAGACGAAACAGCACCGGCAGGAGAGGACAAAGAAGCACAATCGTCTGAACAGGCTAGTGAAGACGCAGCTAACTCGCCAGGGGAAGAGGCTGCCGGAAAGGAAGAGGCGCCGGCACCTACTCCGGCCGCGGAAGGAGGAGAGCAAGTGGCGCAGCCTCCAGTAGGAGGCGAAGATGGGCCAGCGGACGTAAAGCCGGGGCAGGAAAAGGCGGAAGAAGGAAAAGAAGGCGACACTGTGAAAGGTGATGCTACGCCGCCAGAAGGAGACTCACAAACAGAAGCTGCCTCGGAATCGACTCCAGAAGACGGGACAGGCGACGAGACCAACCAGGAACAAACACCTCCATCTGAAGCGGAAGGACAGGCAGCCCGGCCTGAGGGGGCGGAAGGAAAAGAGCAAGAGAGCGAAGGCGCTGCGGGACAGGAAACTGGCGAAGTGAAGAACGAGCCATCGGAACCAGGGGAGACGGGGGCAACGCCGCTCAGCAAAGCTGGTACTGAAGAAAGCGAAGCTTCTTCAGCCGAAGAAGGCACGTCGGCTGAACCGTCGCCTGGAGCAGAGAAGGAAGAGAGCGTGAATGAGGAAGCGAACCAGGAAGAGCCCTCACCCGCAGCTACCTCGGGACAGGAAGGCGGAAAAGAGTCACAGCCCTCTTCGGCGGAGGAGGGTGAAACAGCCCAGGCAGAATCCTCTAATGAGGAGGAAACGGGTGAAAGTCAATCCACGCCAGCTGCCAAAGAGTCCGCTCCAACACCTCCGGAGGGTGTTCCGCCAATTTCCGAAGCCGACGGGGGACGAGTACAAAGCATAAGAAAGCATGATTTCGAGGAGACCTCTGGAGAGAAGCCCGCGGCAGGAGAAAGAGCAGCCGGTCTAGCGAGTACATCAGAGGTGGAGGCGGCGGTGTGCTACGTACCTAAGCACCAGGCGGTAGTAAGGAGAGCGGAAGAAATTCTCGGCACATCAGAACGGAACGGTAGGTTAGGTTCGGTACAGGCAGTCTACTCGCTGGCGGGGCCGCTCGCTGCCCCCAGTCCATACTTTGCAGGTGTCAGTTACAGTCTAGGGCTGTCATAGAGCACAGGGGTAAAGAAGTTGTCCCTTTCTTGAGTGTCCCCAATGTCTAATGAGTAGCGTCGGAAGTCGCTCCAACTGGGATCTCGCGGGAAAGGAGTACCCGCGGTGCCGACATGTCTGCATATGTGGAAGTAGCTGAGGCCGAAGTGTAACGCCATCTCGCCCAAACGCGAAGAGCGAGGTTACCACAAAGCACCACAGCTTCTGTTCACACAAATCCATAAGCGTACGCAGGGCTACAGCTGCATGAATCGTTGCAGGTGATACGCTCTAGAGCTTCCTGCCCGTGCATATATATCCACTTCGCCAGGATTCTGGTTTCTGTGCAAGTTTCCGAATTGACTCCGTATTTTCCAGAGAATTTCACGAAGACAGACCAAGCATTCTGTGACGAGCTATTCAAGCGAATCGACGGTCCGTACACTGTAGAGGACGTCTCCAGCATGCTACGAGCAGCCGACGTTGCTAACAACGTCAGCCGGAACTTTCGTTTTTGTCGGGCAGCCAAGGTACGATCAAGGCCCCTTTAGTATGCAGCAACTCTCTGTCGGCGGCGGAGCAGTATATAGTTGGAGGGAGATGAAGAGAGGTAGAACTGGGGAGAGAATCGGCAGGAGCTGCAAGGATGAGTACTTCTAGTGCTCAGAAGGGGGTGTCGGGACGATATGGGATGTCATGCTGTTTCGTCTGCGTGGGACGTGAATCATCGTGGTCCGCGTCTGTCGGAACGCGAATGCTACGGCAAATCGATCGAGCGGTGTCTGTGTGTTAGCAACAGGACCAGGTGATGCAGACACTCGCTGGTGGCGATACTTGCCGCTGTTCTGCTGTAGCCCACACCTGGCCTTAGCCTGGCCTTGCCTCTTCAGAGAGCTGGAGTCTTCCGCGAAGTACTGATTGCTCCTTGGAGTGGTACACGGAGGGTATCGGGTCTCATGATCTCTTTTTGTACATACAGAAGTGTGGTGGGCGTCTCGTAGGTTTTTTCATTGTCGTCTCTGGATGTGTGCGTGATGAAGAAGCTTGAGACAGTGCACTTGGTGACTGTCATGGCTACTGCATTGAGTGGCCTCGGTTCTGTTTTGTGTACTCGTACTGTACTAGCCAGTCAGCGAGATAACAATCATCAGTCAGCAGAACGCTGATAAGGTGCTGCTGAGCTCTGTATCTCACTTCATTGTCAATTTGTCTCGGCCTTCTTTTTCAGAACACCAGCCCTCCCCGCATCCGTGAAGGAGATTCAGTTCTGCACGCGGCCATAGCAGCGTCAAAGCCTCGCGTTGTGGAAGTGCTGCTTCAATATGGTGCTTTTCCAAACCTTGAAGCCCTGCCGCGGGACCCGACATCTAGAATGGTGCGGCTCAGCCACTCTAGGATTGTAAAGGAAGGCTCAATCGCTTGTTCACTTTATGCTGATCGCCAAGCTTCTTCCGCTCAAGACGTCATGTTCCGCCGGCTACGAAAGTGTCCGTGCTGTCACACGGACATAGTTGTGGAGAGCCGTCATTCTTCTTTGTCCGGACGGCTATAACTGCGTGGCAGATTCCTCTGTGTCCGCGTGTACGCATCAGCCTTCAAACACAGTTTAGTAGCGGAGTAGTTGGCACGACAAAGAATTATGTATTATCACCGAGATGCAGTGTTCACCTTCTTCCTGTGCGGCGTCCTCTTCAGCATGTAGGGATGAAGCCTCTGCATTATGCGGCGTACTACCAGACATGGGATAATCTTGAATCTCTTCAGCTTCTCTTCAAGTATGGCGCAGCGGTTGACGGGGCGGATGTGGGTGGGCGTACCCCACTCATGATAGCGGCTCGTTCTTTGAGGCCGCATGCCAAGCACGTGGTGAAGGTGCTCCTCGAGAATAAGGCGGATATTCATGCGCGAGACGCGGTACGCTGAAAATATACCGACGGTAGATATGCTCCTGCACGAAGCTGCGTCCGAACGAGATAGTGCAGACTAGATTCTGCGTCGCGTCGCCAGACTGGTGTCCGGCTGCTCCTCTGCGAGGGGGGGAGGACACGGAGGAAAGGAGAGCTCTTTCTATTCTAATGACGGATATCAGCCGTCCGAGCGTCCGTTGGCGGGGATCACTCCTACCGAACCTTTTTCCTCTCTTTTCTTCCATGCTTGCCCAGGCAGGCTTGCAGGTCTTACATCACGCTGCAGCTGCGAACGCAGCGAAAGTGGCGAAGCTTCTCATCAATCACGGAGCGGAGGTGATGTCTGGGGACATGCGCGGTAATACGCCGCTCCACTACGCCGCGGCTTTCAATGCTGCAGACACAATACGTGTCCTGTCTTCGTTGGGAGGAAAGGCGATCGATGTCAACAAACAGAATATAGTGAGCCGACCGTAGCTATTGGGCCCAAGTGTCTGTACTACGATTCCTTCCGTGCCTTCGACGCGACAGGTCACTCCGACCTTCGCTTGATGACGTGGAACTGTCGTCGCTTTGAGTGTCCTCGGCAGAAAACGAAGGCATCGTAAGATGTCACTCTCGACCAAAGGCACCTCAGTTGGCCTTGGACCATTCAAGTATGTGGCCGGACTGCACACGATCTCATCCCCTTACTGTTTCTACTGTGCTTGTAAAGTAGCTGGTATAGTTCTCTTTCCGAACGTGAGTCCCTTTTTTGCCTCCACCATCTATGTATTCGGCAGATGTTGCCGGGACAGCGAAAACGTCTTTCCACTCAAGGCTCGAAATAGGCCATTCTGTCATTATGTGCTTTCGGAATCAGAACGGGAAAGCCCCGATTCATCTCGCCGCGGCCCCGTCCTCTTACGATGCTGTGCGGGCTGAACATGTCCCGGCCATTGCTCTGGCGGCTCTTCTAGAGATTCACGCAAATCCCGTCGCTCGCGACGCCCATGGAAACACACCCCTGATGGATGCTGTGCTCGGCGGTTACTTCGAAGTTGTAAAACGTCTTCTGCAGATTGCCCACGTCCCTGCAAACGACAAAAACAAGGTACGTCTCGTGACGTAGCTGTTGTAAGCCGAGCAGACTGTCTCGTGTATTGGATTTTTGTCTTGTTCATGAGAGTCAGTGAATTCGGCTTCCCCCAGATCGCCGGTGGTCTTCCTATATTTGCGGTCGCAAGGTAGGGAGTGATGCCACAGACCCTGCGATAGACCGGCTGAACAATCATTGATACCTGTGCTTTACACCCATGTCTTTACCCTGGAGTCTTCCATCGTTGTGTTGCAGGATAGCATGACGGCCCTCGACCTCGCTCGGAAGTCGAACAAAAGCCCCGCTCTCATTGAGTTCTTGGCCGCGGTCGCGGGAAACACAAGTACGTTGCACATTCCACACGTTCGGCCACTCCAGACAGCCGGCGAATGTAGTATTACGGCTATGCCTGCGACCTCCAGATGTACAAAAATGAATCTTTTCGCAAGGAAAGGAATAGTTGCTGATGTGTAAGCGTTTCTCTAGCAGGATGGTGTAGCTTTACCTTTATTTCGACGTCGCGCTTGCTTAGACAGTCTCGAAAGGCGGATTATGTTAGGCTAGCAGTGTACCCGCCTGGCACTCCGCGTCTAGGGAAACCCCCTTAGTCGACGCTTTAAGTCAGTCTTAAACATTCGGCTGCCTACGCCTGAACGTGGGATGGGGACGTCTTGGGGGCCTGCCGGTTAGCTGCAACTTCTACTCACCAGTTTTCTGGGTGTGTGGAAGTCCCAGAATCTGGAATACTCAGCATCGCCGAGTGTCGGATTCTATCTTGTTGTTCACGCGACCGCACAACTTCCTCGGCACTCCTAACGCTGAACATCTCAGAGGTGTACCTTACTCAGTCTGTCTATGGCGGTCTGCAAGGACCGCCACACACGCTTGATCCGGTGAAAAGTTATGTTGTACAGTTATGTTTTCCTCTTGAGGTTGAAGGGAGTACACCTTCTGGGCGCCTCTTTCCCTGCCTCGTTGCAGCCGCTGTGCCGGCCACGACAGAATGCCGGAGATTACGAAATCCTCGCTCGGGTGTAGCCGTAGTGATCTGCACGAGCCATTACCTCCCTGCAGATTCGTTCCGAGACACCAGAGCTCGCAAGCTTTAAAGAGCGTTAGATACAACTCCCTTGCTTCTCTTTTTCCTGTGGTCTTTGCAGCCTGCCCGTTCATCCCTCGAGTGGAGCACGCGACCCGTACGGTCTCCGACACTCAGTTGGGCTCCTTGCTTCGAATAGTGAGTTGCTTACACATCAGGTGGTGTTTAGCGTCAGGCTCTGCAACGTTGTCGCAGTGACGCAGTTCGGATCACACGCGCTCTTTCCGGGAACTAAGAGACGTGTCATTTACTTGTGTATTGCGACTCGTGGTCTGCCTGTCCGTGGTTATCCGCATCTGTCGTTTTGCTTTTCGTACATGTGAAAGCACTCGCAGGGTGCGCCCTCGGATACAGCGTCTGTGGGAATGCAGTTCTGAACACTCCCGCAGTACCAAACTTCCACAGGTGTAACAGGAGCCCAGTAGGGAAATCCGCGTGCGCTTCGCTCGGTCTAATTCGATTGTCCCATCTGCTTGTTCCTTTCTCTTCAACCCTCAGGGAGACACCGTAACCTACACCTGCCACCACGGCTACACAATGCTCGGGTCAGAGACAATAACATGTATGGCGCGAGACGGGTCTACGGAGTTCGTGCCTGAACCGCCTATCTGTTCTCCCATTAAGCAGGGATCGGCTATGTCACCAATTGCACGCAAGGGGTGGGCCTCGTGGGTGTCTGCGCTTGTGATCGGTACTTTGTGTTTGTCTCTTTTTTGAATGGTGTTTAGTTCCCAAACCAAACTATCGTTTTTTGTTTCTCGTTGGACTTTCCGCTAAAGCACCCAACTTCAGATGAGATAGACGGACGACACGCCAGTCACGATGCACAGGCGTATGCAGTTTAACGTGGAGCAGCAATTTGACACGCACAAAGACGCTACAATCCTGTTGTCATCCGCGGACTGGTTCCTACGACCGGACAGTCTAGACGACCCGGTAGGGAGGGCGTTGCCAGGCAGAGTGTGAAGTCGAATGCAAACACGTACGAACACGCTATATGTAGTGTTGTGGCGACTCCCTTACAGCTTTATTCCATCGTTTTCCCGTGACGTGATCCGGGCAAAATTCCAGACTGGACATACTGGGTTCCTTCCACGGGAAAGTCACGGCAGAACACTTATGTCCTACAGGAATCTGCTCTGCAGCAAGCAGTTTGCCTTCTCCGGCCGGGTAGCTGCTCTCTTCACTTGGGCGAGTCGCGCACGCAAACGTTTCCTGGTGGGAGGGCTCAGCTGAGGGGGTTGCCCAGTCGTGTACATCCCTCCTTGCTAAGAATGTCCTGGTTCTCTCAGCGGGCAGTAACTGACAAGTAGGATGGCTTTCGTTCTGAAGATGCCAACGGCTCAGGTGTACGTACACCCGATTGAGTTCCAGCTGGCTGTGCTTGGGTCGAGTATACTACCCGTCTACCGGAAAAGACGAATAGACCAGCTCTCCGAGGCCGAGTACACACCGGTAGATGACGGTGTGCACCCTGCCTTGGAGATCTGGGATATTCTTTCGCTTTAACACGGGAGCTAAGCGCGTGAGACAGAGTGCCTCTCTCTTCCGACCTCAAGCGCTAAGCAACACTCGTATCGAACCTTACGTGATGATCGCCACAACAGCCACTGGGCGTTCTCTACATACTGTTGTAACCTGTTCTTCCCACAATGTTTCTCTCAATCAGGCCCAGCTCTTCATCGGGCAATTCCGAAAACAATGCGTGGCCAAGCATTGAGTTCTGTCGAACCTTGTTACCGTACGTGTTCGCATAACCCTCGTCTGTAGATTCCGTATCGCTCGGAAGAACTGACCTCTGCATGGATTAGCACGTGAGACAGGCGTCTCCGGATCCGCTCCGAACTCCGAGGGTTACTGCAGCGCCTTATACTCAGTTCTGCGCGAAAGCAGAGAGCTCGGTTAGATTAATGCTCACTTGCTTGTATGAGAACTCACAGATCCACGACTTTATTCCAAGAGTAGGTCTGTTGTAGCTGCCCATTGCAGCTTAGGAGCATTCGAGCCCAAAATCCGGGTGCAGCTTGGGTGACGGTGCCGCCGAAGGAGACGGCACAGAAGGCCCTCAGTTCCGCCGGAGTCAAAAAACCGAGTTTGCTTGCATCTCCCCAGGTTCTACGAATTGTGTGAAAGGGAGATACAATTCCCTGACAAAAGTGGCACTGTTTCAGAACTTACAAAGTGTTGTGCAGCTGTGTTCCTTGGCTGCAGATTCTGACCAGCAGCACAGCGTTCATGGGTACAGCTTGTATCGCAGGTCGGGTGATTTTCCCGTAGTTTCCGCTATCATGGGAGCAATCCAACTGCGTGTGTTTCTACTGTACTGCTGATTTCGCACCAGCGAACTTTTCTCTTACAAACATCTTTCCAGTTTGCATTCGTGGTTGCTTCGGAAAAACGAAGTTTGACACCGAGCGGTGTGTCTGGACTTTTCTGCGCTCCTATTGAGTAGGAACCTTTGTGGATCGACAGGAGAGAACGATCTGTTCACCGCAGTGGCTCTCGCAAAGCGGAACGGTTTTTTCTTCTCTCCTTTTTCTCATCCTCTCCGATGTGTTGTTTTTCCGCAAGCTCTTCTGTGACCAAGCTTCTTCGGCCTGCCTTCTCTTCTTTGTAACTCTTTATGGGTCTCAGCCTCAGTGCTGCCCAGCTGACTTCAGAAATTGGCATAGCCTTAAACGGACGGGAGGAAGTGCCGAGTGGGCGTCTCTGTCTCCTTCTTTCGTTCTTAATCAGCTTTTTTACGCTCCTAGGAGAGTCCTGCATCAGGCAGCCGCTAGTCGGTTGTGTGGCACTGCCCTACTTTCTCGCTTGTTTCTTTGCCCCGGATCCGTCTTCCCGTATCTGTCCGAGTTCCCCGTACTCCTCCACAGTCTACGCTTTTCCCCCTTTTTTTCGGCTGTGATTGAGTCTGCGGAAGGAATGGAATGCTTTTTTTGAGCTCACTCGCTCCAGCACGCATTGGACCTGGCCAGTTCTTGAGAAAAGTCGCCTTCCCTGGTGAGCGACGCCTGGAGCTCCTTATTCTGTCGGTGCGCATTCAGTAGTTATATCCATTTCTGGTAGCTCGCTTCTCTCTTGCCTATCTTTTTGATGAGCTGCGTGTGGATTCGGGGTTCTTTGTCTCTTTAGTTCCAGCTCTTCATCTCTCCTAATGTCAACCAGTGGGTGACGGACTTCGGTTTTTTTGTGCGGTCTGGGTTCGGTTGACAGAAGGTTTAGAGGTGATGGGCAAGAAGGGCACACGAAGATTTGACTCTACGGCGTGTGCGCTTAGGTGGTCAGCTTGCAGCGGAAAGCTGACTGGATACCCACTTTGTCCCGTCACCGGGTAAGATTCATTTGCGTGGCGCCGCGAACGCTTCTTTTCTGGGAGGAAGCAGTTCTTGTTTCTGTTTTGGTCTTCTCGGAGGGAACAAGGTGACACTTCCAGTCGGGTCGTGTAACGTTTCCCCTTCTTGATCTTACCAGCCTCGCGCGTCCAGGGCAGGGCTCGGGAGGTTGGGACACGGGATCAGTCCTGAAAAGCAGGAGTTTCTCAGATCGTCTCCACATCCTCTTCGGGTGATTTTCAGTTCCTACGTGCCACACATTTGTACCCGGTTACCGTTGTGTCTTTTCCTATTGACTTCGTGAGTTCTGGCTTTTGTTCACATGATTCTCTTCTTTGTTTGTAGGACGGTCTCTGGCAATCATCTGTTTCTTGTGTTGTAAACCACAACAACTTGTGGCTTCCTCGTGAGCAAATCCACCGTCTCGCGGAGCATTCTTAGCAGTCTGCACGTTGGATGCCCCCGTGCTTCTCTTCTCCACATCTAGGACTTTTTTTCTTCGTCTGTTTTTTCGTTTGATGGCTTTTCCTCTGTAAGTCTTCCCTTGAGGCGAGTGTCCAGAAGGTGTTTTGTCGAGTCTCCTTCACAAAGGTCACGAGAGCGTTCAGGCTCTCGTGCGGGTACGCCTACACACACAGCAATATCTACGTGCGGAAATCTGTTTTGGCCGTGGTTCTGAACTCCGGTTCATCGTGAAGGCCGAAAGAACCGACTCCGTCTCAGTTCCCATTTCTTTCCTGTTCATGCCACTACGGCCTTTTCACAAGTTAGCTCCCCTTGCCCCCCCCGTCCCCTCTTTCGGCACGCTGGTGTTGCGCTCCGTGCTGAAGCGATCGCCTTCTCTGTTCTCTTCCTGTTCCCGAGGGGTATGACCACGGAATCCACGGCTTCTTCGCTTCTGTACATCCCTCCTTTGTCTCGATATCCGGGAAGGCGCTCCCCAGTTTTGAGTGTGCTTTTTCCGTTAGCTTTGTTGCTCCGAGGAGGAACGTCCGAATACATTGTAATGAGAAAGACTGGCGTTCTTAAGCACCTTCAGTCGTTTCTACGTGCCGAGTCATCAGCTTCTCGTTTCACTCTTGATGAGGGTACATGCTACTGCGCCTTGTCGCGGAGCTTGCATTTCTTATTTTCATTCGGGGCCACACCGTGTGAATCCGTTATCCGTGGGTAGTAGTGTATTTGTCTAAATGTGTACATGCTGCCCCTCGTTTCACTCTGGTGCCTCGTTCTGTGTTCTGCAAGTTGCTGCGTTTCATACAGGAGGGTGGCTCTGTAGTGGACGACCCGTCAGTCGCTTTCTTTTTTTTGGCAGAGTCGTGCACTTCTGAGAGAGCATTTCAGGGTTGCGAAGATCGAGTGTTTTCGGAAGACACTTCTCTTTGGTCGTGACATTGAGGGATGATATCTAGGTTGTTGGTAGGTCGGGAATGGCTCAAGTGATGAAGTGACGCACAGTACAGTCTGTCTATCTCGTCCTGTTGTCCCTTTCTTCCGTTCGGAAATGAAGAATCAGCGAGGCGCGTAGGCACTTTGGACGAGGGCGAGTAGTGAGTGAGGAGAGGAGTTTCTTTTTCTGGCAAGGTATTGTTGTGATTTGTGGTCATACCGAGTCGTGTGCGTCATATGCCGGAAAGAAAGAGTTCAAGTTCACCACCATCATCATGTTCGAGGGTGGGGTGGAATGCACTGCACCACTGCAAAGGCTGTTTCTAACAAGAACCGAGAGTGTTTCCGTTTGCTTTCACTCAATAGATGAGGAAACAGAAGGGAAGAATCGGAACTATATCAAACATTATATTAAGAGTTGGGGGACGGTAAATAGGAGACGAGGCTGTCGTCGGCGTCTGCGGGGAGGAAGAATAGATGAACGAGATTTTGCCCTGTTTGTACTTGGGCGGGCTAATAGACGCCGAGAACGTCGCCGCGGTGGAGGCAGCCGGCATTCGCGCGATCGTTACTTGTTGCACATACCAGGAATGTCCCAAGTACATGGAGAAGCCTCAGTTTGATTACCTCCGCGTCGATGTTGAGGATACGAGTCGCGAGCCTCTTCACCTCTACTTTCAGGAAGCCGGCCAGTTCATTGATCGCTATGTCTCCCGTCAGCAGCCAGTCCTTGTACACTGCAAGTGAGTTTATCTACTTGCTTTTAGTGTAGAGCAACGGAGGAGACTCCTATTTGTACAGAGATTTCCGCTGTATACGGTCTCTCCATCGTGTGTCGCTGTTCAGTTCCTGTTTCTGCGAAGGAGGGGAGACCTTAGGAGCGCAGTTCGACATTTTCTTATCCCCTGTATGCAGGTTGGGCAATTTCAGTTGTTCTGGGTGTAAGTTTCAGAAGTTACACCTGTGTGTACGGTGCCAGCGCAAGGGTATCGAAGAGTTGTAGAAGGAGCCTTTGTGCTTTCTATTTTCGAAGAGAGAACGTTGCTCGGATGCGTAGTGGGTCTTCTTTCTCTCATCTGTGGGGGTGTGGTTTCTTAGCTGCAGTCAGCGACTGAGATGGGGTATGCGGATCACGTGGCTGACGATGCACGTGGCCTTCTTACGGCTTCTGTTCGTGTTTGCGTACACATAGCCTCAAGTTCCTACCGCATGCACATCAGGCGCCCTCGCAGTCTCCCGGCCAGTCGCAGGTCTGTGTGGATGCGACCCGTGCTTTGCGTGAAAGGAGTCTTTTTCTGTGTGTGCATCTGTGCGTTACGTTCCGTGTCTGGCAGCGCTGCCATCTTGCGTATATGGTGCGGAGTCGTGTGGGGGTATATCTTTGTGTGGTGTGATGCACTGTGTGTCTTTCTTCGTTTAGGGCCGGTGTCTCCCGATCGGCGTCTATCGTTTTGTCGTACCTCATGGGCTGCAAGGTACGGTACCATCAGGGCAACTGTACGCGACCACTGAAAGTCAATCCGTCGCGTCCCGTCACTCCGTGGTGCCTACCTAGGGCTCACTCAACTGCTCCCCTAGACCACTATGGCTTTGCTCGGCACTGTAGAGGAAAAGACGATCGGCGGCTTCTCTCACGGTTCCAACCTTTTATCTGGATGTGTTACCGTATGGTTACATGGCGTATTGTCTGGATAGCGTGACGTTGTTCAGGTCGATTGCCGTCTAGTGCAGTGTGGTCTCCCGGGTCTGAGACGTCTTTCGTGTCATGAAGAAGCACAACTGAAATAGACTAGACGTGCTCGTACGCACTGCGTTCTTGTGGCTCGCTTGTATTTTGCATGCTGCATATTCTCGATTTGCTTTGCGTCGTCCGTCAGCTGGGAGCTCTGGAATCGTGTTTCTCTGTCTGTGCACGGATGGCGCTTCAGTTTTGTGGGTTGGTTGTTTTTTCAGAAGTTTCCGCTGCAAGAAGCTTTCTTCCATGTGCTGACGAAGCGGTCGTGCATCTGCCCGAATATTGGCTTCATGGAGCAGCTGTGCGCGTACGAGCGCGAAGTACGCGACAACTGCACAGTGTGCATGTTCAAGTACACTGATTGGTACACAGCGGATTCTGCTTATCGTCCGGCAATTCCGGACTTAGAGCCATAGGCTCTCACGTTGTCAGGTGTTCTCTCTAGTCACCTCCTTCACTATAGGACGTCGCAGCGAGCGTCGTCACCGTATCCGATGGCAGAGTTCCTGTACGCATATGCTGAGGCCTCGGGTAAAGGGAGACGGAGCATGGCAGCGCCATGTCTGCAGCCTTGTGAGAAAGCCTGTCGCAGTTTGCTGTGATAAGTCGCATATCACGCACTTCCGCGGATGCTCGGTATTCACAGCGGAAAAAATTCATGTGGGAGGCAAGTGTCAGGAGCTTCCGGACATGTCAGCGTCTTGTTTGCGGCTGATCGTTCGGGTCCCGAGTGCCCTTTGCTGACCCCACAGAACTAAGGCAGTCCCAGGAAGCTTGGAGGATACTTGGAGGGGTTACGTATATACTGAAGCGGGGAAGGTCTGGTCTCGGAGTAACTGTGGATGAAGTGAAACAGACATCCGGTCTGTGGTGCGATAACCACAGGACTCGACGGGGCCCGCAGATGTCAACGTCTTTCCTTGTGTCGGACCGTCACCTGTCCCGTTGGCTCTCTTTCTAGCCTGCCTCTCTGAATGCGACGGCTTGCTTGTTGGCATGCGGTCTGTGGGGGCATGGTCTCAGGAACAGTAGTGTGTGGGTAGCTGTACCTGCACTTCGAAGGTTTTTTGAAAGATGCTTTGGGCCTGCAGTTACGCGGCAGACAGTTCTTCGTGCACATGCATGCTATTTCACATCTCTCTGTTGCTTCGCTGGGGTGGATGGACGGAGGCGTAGTATGGTTGTTTCTGTGCCAGTCAAGTTTTCCGGTGGTTTTCCAGTTGGGACCTTGTGCCTGCTTGGTGCAACCACGACGTGCGGGTTTTTTTCCATTCCATGCGAATGTGTCATACGTGCGTGTCCGCCGAGGGGCGATATCGCGCTCTAGAAGAATAAGAAGTGGGTTCGTATGGAGCGAGACACGTCGCTGTTTTTTTTTATATGGACATGGGACGGAAAACATGCAAGGCAAGGCAGATCTTAAGTGGAGTGAAAACTGAGAGTTCTTGTGCTTCTATGACACATGTGTGCCTCTGCTGTCGATAAATCGGATGCCTGAAGTAGTTTTTTTGGCTTCAGACCTGCACGCAAACCTGCATATGTCTCTGTATGCTTTTCGATATCTGGAACAGTTTCGGATTGCAGATATGCTTCGAATTTCACAAGGAAGGCCCAAAATGTAGTCAAACGTGGGGTCCCGTGTTGCAGCAGAAGCGAGCACATTATGGGTGTAGACAAACGGCCCGTTTGAGTGACCAACAACCCAGTCCTTCCAAAGCTGGTTTGTGTATCGTTTGCAGTTTCGATGAGAATTCGGGGCCTTGATAGTGCTACACGGCGTCCGTACATGAGAAATCAATCGTCATTGATCTTGCAGGCACTGTTGCTTTGTCAAAGGAGTTTAGCTCCATGTAAACCTTGGTCACAGAAGTCACATTAGCCTTGGCACCATTGTTAGTACGCAAAGATAGGACTGAACAGGACATGCCAGTTAGGGGCTGGTAGTCGTGAGCCGGCCGAACGAATACTGAAGAGAAAAGCTGGAGGAGGACCGAGCCACAACGTGGACGGTTGTACCGCATGGCGGTGCTGTGCACCTTGACCCGTCGGGCAGAGGAGCAAGCAACATTGTCCGACAGCCAACTACACGGCTAGAGTGAAGCTGCTGTCGCGTGTTAGGACTAGGCGCTCTTCTTTGTGTCCGCCACACTGTCCTGCTGAGAACCGCTTATCAAAAACTACGCACACTGCAGCAGTGAAGAAGTTTTGACGGGGGTTGAACGTCGCTGTCATCATCACGCATTGCTTGCTGTGTGACGCAATCGGACTGTTCCTGCGTCGCGGACCTCTTCGTGTCGAGTAAGAGGCAACACAGGTCAGACAACAACGATCCCTGCCCCCACCCCCC
>NW_027156633.1:0-16931 GCF_002600585.1 Cystoisospora suis | reverse complement strand
CCCCCCCTTCCCTTCGGTCGGTCTTCGCGACAGTCTCTTTACAACGCTGAGCTGCCTCAATTCCACACCGAACATGTGTACGCACGTAAGCATCTCAGCCTAGCGACTGGAGGGCGCCCAGGCTGATCTTCTACCGGCCTTTCAGTTGTCCCCCGTGTTTGCTAGTTAGCGGGTTCTGTCAAAACACAACAGTGATCCCGAATGTCTCCTTCCCCGTCCACAAAATTTCCTCAGCTGTTCGAGGGCACTGTCAATCCGTTCCGATACTCGCAACTCCAACCGCTGCCGCCACTCGTGTCTGATGAGCAGATTGCTGGCAAGCTTCTCATAGAAGGGAGGTTTCCTTCGTCGATCAGCAAGTTTGTGGTTGTTGTGAATCTCCTGTTCTCTCTGGACTGTTTCGTTTTTGTACGGATGGGAAGAAGGTTCACGAGGGTACAAAATTAGTCTCTTTCCCCCTCGTCCCGTACATCTTCTGTGAAGTGCTTCCTGTGCTTCTCACGTTTTCTCTTCGTCCCCCGTTCTCCATCGTTCTTGTCGTTTGTCATTTTCAGCTGGATCTAAGCACCTTCTGTCGCTCTACCTTACAATCCGGTATCACGCGTCGAATGGCCCGGACCGCACGCATCACGTCTGCCGCTTCAGTTTCCGGGGAAAAGGAGTGCCCGGCGTACGTTTTCCTGCAAGGTTTAAATGTTTAATTTCTTTTTTTCAGGCCTCCTTCCCTGGCAATTCCATTTTTCATGCTGACCTGCCTCTTTCCGCACTTTTTACGCTCCGCACCGGACACAAAGAGTCAGCTTGGCGCACTTGAAAGTCTTTGCGGAAAGAATAGTCGGTGTATGCTTGGCGGGGGTCGGCCGAATCTGTGCCTCGTTCCTGGCTGCGTATATCAGTTTTCGTTCCTGTTGGCGCTCCCTCACACACGATGTCTTCCCAGACATCCGAGAATGACTCCGCGTCCCCCAACCCCAGCGGCGCTGCTGCTTCCGTGTATCCGTACAACTACCCTTATTCCTCCCCTGTAGCGTCATCTCCCTTTGCCCATCTGACCGCTGACTCTCAACAAGCCGCCGCACAGAGCCTTAGATCGTTTCTATGCTCTTCCGGTGTGGGAGGGGCCAATGGTGAGTACGACGGTGTGAGCACTAGCGACGACGCTGGGACAGGTCTCTGTGGCGCGATCACGTCATCTTCATCTGCTTCCTCCCCGTCAACGTATGCACACTCGAGTACTCCTCTCTCTTCTATCTGTTCCCCTCCTCCCGGTATTGGTGGTGCTGCCAGATGCTCCATAGAGCAGCTAGGGGAGAAAGGAGAGAAACCAGACGCCTCTGCCCCGGTTGATGATGGCAGTAATGGTTTGGAAAGTGGAGCTAATATTGGCGTATCGGAACACGTGAAAGCTCAGACGGTGTCTTCATCTTCGTCATCTCCTAGCTGCCTTTCCCCGTCTTCACCTAACAATATCACGGTAACAGCGGATGGGACAGACGGAAGCGTTCCACACCCGACAAAGGCGGATGGTGATAGTTGCCAGCAACAAGTCCCTTCTTGTGAGGGAGGGCCAAATGGTGCCTTAGGAGATAGTTTCCGAGTTTTGTCACGAAAACGAAAAGCAGACGCATTTCTCCCGGACGGGGATGCTGAGACAATGGAAAGGTTGAAAAGGCTTATGGAAAGTCTTACAAGAGAACAGATGAAACTTCTCCTTGCCAAGGCTTGCGTTCAGTATCCAGGTATGACGCACGACTATTCGTGGCAGTCACCTTTTGTTCTCTTTCCCAGATGTATACATGTGTACACAACGGACTGTTTGGAGGGCATGTCTGCTGCGCTATAGGCAGCGCTTCTTCTCTTCGTATACATCCCCTATTTGACTTAGCGTTCACGGGGAGAAGCATTCAGACACTCCGGAAATGCCTCAATACTTGGTCAGTGTTTGTGCTGGGTACCGTCATGTTCCGAGCCGCGCTGTGAGTATATTTTGCGTACGGCCGATGACGGGGACACGCTGATGAGTGAGAGGAGAGAAAGTGCGTTCTTGTCCAGTTGTGGTATTCCCAGACGCACGACAGAGTGTCCGCCGGCGTTGATGCTCCTGGGTGTCTTGCTAGTGGCAGTTCTTCGTCTCCAGCCGGGAATAGGCCGGGCCGGGTGACCAGGGTCTTGGTGCGAGGCTTAGAAAATACGCGTTATGTAGAGTGGTTCTGGCTGGTTTTTTTTGCACGGGCAGCTGTAGAGATGGCTTTGAACAGCATGATCGAGGCGGATCCAGCCAGCCGGCGCTTGCTGATTCGGAATGTGGGTTTCAATACGACAGAAGAGACTCTTTACAAATCCCTCGAGACTTACGGAGAAATCGATGACTTCAAGCTAGTTTGCGATCGGCAGTCTGGTATGGACTCCTTTTCAAGGCCGCTCTCCATCTATATACCCGGAGTGTAAATTTCCTGCTTCATTCTTCACTCCACTTCCTTTTCTGTAACATCTGAGGTATAGTTAGTCTCCTCGTGCTGTTGGACAACATACGGAAGAATGCAGAGCACGCCGGATCAGCTTGAAGATCTTTCAGCGACCGAAGCTTCCGCACTATGGAATTGTCTCAGACGACGGCTCGAGGCAATCCACAGAATGCACTTCCGTCTTCCACTTTGACAAGCAGTATACCCGCTTCTATTGTTGTCGGCCCTGTTACCTTTGTTCACGAACCGGAAAAACTGTATGCGAGTTTTTCTACGTGTCCGGAGTGCAGGGAGATTGTGGGTGCGCTTCACCTGAAAAAGTGCAGGTCACTAGTGAAGATACTATAGCGGGGTAGCGTGAGCGTGGTATGCCTTTTCAATCCTCTGGAAAGGACCTCGGCGAGAACAGAGGCTGACAATGAAGTACGGGTGTCCTGTCCTTCGGTCACTAGGGCTGCTCCCCTTTCGGCAGTAAAAACACCTGGTTGTTTTTCGCCTCTCATTGGACGTGCTGTGCTTCCAAGGGTGCGTAATCAAGAAGAGTGGCTCATCGTTCAGTTTTATCACGTATGATTTCGTGCACCTACAGGACTTTTCAGACACCATGGTTATATAAGTCTCTGTGTGCACGCGGTATAGGTACTTCTGCTCCCACAGTAACACCCCTGTCCTTTGATCGCAGATAGCGGGGGTTCTCTCTCTCTGGTTCGTGTTCACTCTCCGAAGTCAGTTTTCGTGCCCATCGTCGGTCAAGAGATCAAAACACTTACAGGAGGCGTTGTGATGGGCTGTTGCTTGTGGAAGCTCTCGCGAACTTTACTTTCCGGTGGGTCGTGTGTCTACAGGACTGAGTAGAGGATTCGCCTTTGTTACTTACCGCACTATGGAGAGCGTGCAGCGAATTTTGAACGAGCACGTGGTTGTCCAAGGCCGAACCCTCGTGGTCAAACTTGCCGCTCCGCAGGATGCCCCTAATTCCTCGAAGCGTACGTCCAAATTGCGTAGAAAGCAGGGACTAAAGGCCAGGTGTTACGCAAGCTGTCTATCGTATGTGTTCTTTTCGTGCAGCTCTACTCCGTGTACTCGCATGAACAAAGCAGCGGAACTAACACTAGGTGCACACTTTAAGGCCTCAACGAAAATATCTTCCTTCCACGGCCCGGGCGTGACCCTCTGCGCGTTTCGGTTCGCACTCTTGTACGGTTCAAGAACGCCGGCTATCCAGCGCAGCGGTAGAGGACCTCAGTATTCTTAGAACTATGAGCGTTGGACCGCGGTCCTGCAAAGGCGTGGTCGCACTCGCTCTTGTTCATGTCGAGAGCCCGATCTGGCTTTTTTTGCTTGGTCTTCTCTGTTGCCAATCAGTGTTCACCTGTGAGGAAAGTTTCCCAAGAGGAAACGTGCTCCCGGGAAAATTCATAAGCTGTGTCTTCGTGAGATGTGTATGACACCAGTTGCCCTCTAGGGTCATCTCAAACGTGAGCAACGAGAAGCTTTTCAGTTAGTTGAAACTGTGGCCGTCATGTTTCCCCCGCAGGTGCTTATCCCGGCATGCCTTCAAGTTGTCGCCTCTTCGTGCGGAACGTCCCAGACAGCTGTGATAATGACAGGTTGAGAGAAGAGTTCAGTGTCTTCGGAGAAATAAGAGAGGCGGTCATCATCCGGGCAAAAGATGGAAAGAGCAAGGGATACGGCTTCGTAGTGTTCGAAGAGCCTGATGCCCTTATGAAGGCGACACGGCAGAGCCAGCGCATCATTGATGGTGAGACGTAGTGACATAATTTACAGCAGAGTCTGTATACAGGAGCTGACTTTGTCCTGGTCATCGCATATGATGCACAACTCCAGTAGTCTAAGTATTTCTAGCCAACAGCATAGGGCGGTTTTCACTCGATTGCTTGTATTCTCGTGCCCGTACGCCCGCGTGTATGTTCAGCTTCTTGTCCAGTCGTTTGTTCTTGTCGGCCTTCTCTTTGCGTCGTGACTGGAAAGCAGAGGGAGGGGGATCTGAACGCCTTAACACGTCTATCGGTCCGTGTTGTGCGGGGGCAGCCGTCTTTCTCGGGTGTGCGCGGCACTCTCATGCGCAGCCTCCGTACACGGGCGGCAGCTGGAAGCTACTGGCGGGTACGAGCACCTTTCTCTGGTAATGTAAGTGCGTTGCCGTCGTCGCAGGACAAGTCACATTTGTTTCAGTCGCTTCGGACGCCCCCACCCGACGACGAGGAGATCCCATGCAGAACTCCCCTTCCTGTGGCCCCCCTCTAGCTGCCGGTGGCTCTTCAGGATGGCCTGTTGGTGAGTTCACACCAGCCGCAAGGTGAAGGCAAACAATTTGGTGGCTGCGTGTGTGTACGCAAACTGCAGCGCGCCTGTGCTTCAAGCTGTCTTTCACCGTGCATGTGACGCGAAAGGGTACTGCTTAACGCTGTCATCTCCCTGTCAGTCTGGGCGTATGCACATTGGTTTGTCGTCGTAGGGAGAGATGAACTAGCCATTACACTTTGCTGCACGGTGTCTGTACCGTTCGGTGCTCGTCGCCTGGGTACGTAAGGTTTTTTCCTTCTCCTCTATGCTACCCCCTGCGGAGTAGCTGGACTGGATCGAAACAACGAACGGCTCACGAAAAATGTTTCTTTTTTCATCACTTGAATGGAGGCTGGCTGACCGTTATGCGTGCTCTGACTGCGTTTTCTCTTTTTGGCGCATCTGCGGAGCGATCTCGATGTTTTCGTTTCGTGGGGCCTCGTGTATTGTGCAGTGTCGACTAGTCCGGACATTGCAGGGCTATTTTTAGAAGCGACTTTTGGGGTATGTTTCTGTACGTGTTTTCTGGACCATACACGGAGTCCCGGTGCTGGCTGCTCGCTGCTAGGCTCCGGCGTTTGCTCGCGAGTGTGTGCTGTGCAGGCATGGGACTGGAGGGTCCACCTGGGTACATTCCAAACATGGTTCCGCCGCTTCCCGGACCGAATGCCTATATGCAACAGATGGCAGCAATGAACCCTGCTCTATACTTACAGCAATACCAGCAGCAGTACTTGGCGGCTTCGCAGATGAGCGCTGCGGTGGCTGCAATGACCGGACAGTCTGGACCAACGCACCCGCTTTTGGCCGCGGCGCAAGCTCTGGGTCAAGCTCAGCAATCTCTCTCGGACTCTACGCAGTCGCTACAGTAGAGGGGAGGGGAATCAGAGATGGTACTTAATGAGAGACAGTTGAGCTGAAAGGAAAAGAAAGGTGGATAGCCCCACGGAAAAGTGCGGGTGGCTAGGAAGCGGAAATAGAAAGTTACAAGAAAGAGGTGCTACCGATGAGCCGAGAGAGAGACAGAAAACAACGCGAACAAGGAGGAACAGAGTCGCTTAGAATCTTTCCCCTAGGAAAGTTTCTTAGCGTTTGAATCTGCGGAGTTCTGGCGCAAAGCTGCTCATGGAGGCACCCGAGCCTAAGTCCGGGCGGTGTTTGGGAGGTGCCTCTGTGCTCAGTGTGAAACAGCCTCACGCTGCTGCGCCTGGTGGGTGCTGCCGTTGTTGCTGAAGTTTCCTTTTTTTTTTTCTAGTGTCGGGAAGGAAGTAGGCGAGAGTGGCAGTGCCGCCGGCTGCGCGCTGCAAATGGCGTACCCAAAACGGGCCTATGTGGCAGTAGCACAGCTGCGTTGGCCGTCTCTGTGTTTAAGGGGAGGGTCTTTGACCGAGCTGAGTTGCGAGTCTCTCCCAATGCCAGGCCCCGGTCAGATTGGTGCACCCGGGCAATAAGCTGGAGTGGTATGTGCTGAGTGGCGTACATGCAGCTCGCCGGCATGGTCAGTTGAGGTGTGGGGTGTCCAATCTGGCTGGAGTGACTCAAGATGCGAAGTGGGCTTGGTGTACCGAAGCTGGTACGTTTGGTTGTTGCAAAATCCGACTTGTGTTTCCGGCTACAGACGACCTCATCTGGTCAGACCGTGGAAAACCGGTGTACTCTTCTTTGGCTGTGACAACTGCTGCAAAGTATCTCGCCTGGTCGACAGCGCTCGGGCGTACATCCGATGCGCTTGCGTTATGGATGATTCAGGGAATTGCTATCTCTCTCAGCTGCTTCTGGACTTGGCTGGTTTTTGCTGCTTCAGGGAACCCTTTCTGTGTTAACGTTGTTGAAGTTCTGTATTTGTCTGTTGGCTGCTGACGGAGGTGGTGGGCGTCGGTTGCAGTCCGGCACGATAAGACGAGAGAGGTCCGGCCGGACCGAAGATGCTGGCCGGTCTGGTGACGCTCTTTTCTGAGTGTGGGACTGCGCCCGGTGAATCGCAGAGAGTGATTGATCTATCAATTGTAGAGCTGTGTAAGAGTAGACTGATTTCTTGCCGATCATGCCTGCTGGATAGCATCGAACTTCGCGGTCAGCGGCAATAGAAAAAGACGCAGGGCAGTCCATTGCAAAACCAACCAGGCATGGAGATGGGACAGCAGTACGTAGCGCACCCGTGTAGGCAGTGAAGCAGTGAGCTCATGAGAAACGTAGAGTTCCTGCAGCTGTGCATGCCAGACGTCATAGGAGGTCGGCGCACCACCACGGAGCCGCCAGCGCTCGCAGAGACCAGGCTCGAGTTCCGTGCTGGTAATGTAGGACTCGCTTTCCGAGAGACGCCTTGAAAAAATGACAGAATCATGGCGAAGAGGACGGCAGGCGCAGCAGGTGAAGACCGGTAAGCTGGGACCGTATACCGCCTCCCGGAAAGCGGGTGTAAGCCGCTCACGCGCACGAGCGCCTGCTCTCAGGCAGCCAATGGAACATTTTCTGTTGGGCTATATCGTCGACCCCAAAGATCAAGTTCTATGAGCTAGAGCCGGATTTCAGCCGACTGATATTGCCGCCTCCCAGTGCTCGTCCTTTGCATTGTTCGAGCCGCCATACGTGCAAAGATGCTACCTTCGGTCTCAACGAAGAATAAACACGCCTCAGGGGTGTTCCCCCCAAAAAGGTAAGTGCACAGCAGATGACGTCTCCGTGCTGAAGTTCGTGATCCGTCGTTCAGCTGGTTAGGCCGACTATATGCGCACCCGTTTGGTGCTTCCTAGCTTGTGCATAATCCGAATGAAGAGAGTTCTGTCCCTTCAGCTTCCCTGTGCACCGACGCACGGCACTTAAGCAGAAGAAAAAGCACTTACACTGCTGGAACAGGAAAGTTTGATTAACTCGAAAGACAAGTACCTCTCACTTGTCTCTCGCGTGCTGATGGCGCCTCTTGCGTCCGTGCGACGGGACCGCTCTCTGGTGTTCGGCAAACTCACACCCTCTCCGGGTGCCAATGTGTCCAGCCCTTTCCCCTCACGACAATGTCAGATACATGTGCAGCCGCCGTAATGCGCTCTGAATTGCAACCGCGGTCCACGTGTCCGTCAACTAAGACGGTAAAAAGACTTTACTTGTGATGTAGCGGTCAGAGTTGACCGTTCGCACCGGGCTTTGGAAGGCGCGTCTTTACCGTAGTGGCAGCGAAGTAAGCACAAGAAATAGTCACTGCTTAGTAGTGCGCATTTCCCTCCGGGAACGTTGCCCGGCTTCGTTGCGGAAGTGCCCCACGGGACGCGCTTGAGTGATGCGTCGTGCGGGTATATGACTATAAGTCTCAGCTGGGTCGCGCTAGCCGGGTGAACTCGCGAAGCTGCGGAGCGTTAGGGCAGGGGAGTCTCAAGGAGAAACAGGACGACTCACCGGCTAGCCACCGCCCTCACCAGTGCACGACCTCCCTGGTGCTTGTCTGAAAACCAAACTGCAAAGACGCTCGTAGCGCCTGGTGCGAGCGGGAATCAACGGGGGGAAGGAAGTTAGTCCAACGCTCCAGGGCAGTCTACGAGCCAAGGGACAATCACGCGACCCGGACTTCTCACACGGAGCCAGCATGCGGGCACTGCATGCATCGTATGACGTTCTTGAGATCTGTCTCTGAAGCGGAGAGGCCAACAAGACCGGCTACGTTGGTGAAGCGATCTCTACAGGCTGTGTCTGAATTGGCGTTAGCACGAGCTATCGGGAGAAGTCCGGCGCCATCAGTCTTCTGCATGAGCTGGTTCTGGATCCACGTGTTCTCTTCACCATGGCTCGACGAAACCCCCATACACTGGCAGTTGTTTACTGGAAACCGCACGCATCTAACTCTATTCCTAATTTTAGCGGAGCAGTTCCGTTTTTCTTTGCCGCGCTGGTCAGCATGCGGTAACTCCTTGGCGTTGGTCCGTGGTACTACTGGTGGAGAAGGCAAGTCTTGTCTGCAGTGCAGTCGCAGAGGAGAGAGCCGCAGGAGATGGCTACCCGTTCAGAGTCACTCTCTGAGTCGCAGGGCTATATCTCGTATCCTCAATTCTCTCCTCGCCCTCCCTCTCTGTCGCCTTCTCCGTCCCTGCCCCACTCCTCGCCGTCATGGCTCCGTCCTGCCACAGCTCCTCCAGCAGGAGCGTGGCTTTTCGAAGACACGGGCAAAGCTGTTCTAACCAGGTCAAGGTCGAGGGTCTTTCAATTTGGCTGTCCTCTGCTGAGCTATCCTCTCGCATATCTCCAGTGTCTCGCTGGAGAGGAGGTCCCCTCCTATCTGCCTCTAAGGGGAACCGCATCTGAGCCAAGAAGGGACGATCCATGCTGCGCATTTTGTCCTGGTTGTGGCGCGCACACACCCCCAAAAACGACCGCTCTGAGAGCCGGCGATCGGCTTGTCATTCAGGGCCCGCCACAGAGCGGCAAAACCTTTCTTCTGAAGGTGAGGGGCGACGAGTCGTCTCACCTTTGTACCCGTCTTCCACTCGGTGAAAGCACCTGTGAATAACGCGCTCTTCCGACGTGCGGCCGCTCACCCGTCCACGTTTGATTGTTCCTGTTCCCAGTCACTTCCTAAAGTGGGCACTCGTAAAGGCAATCGCATGCTTTCTCAAGACGCGGTTTCTCGATTTGCAAGTGGTGGAGATTGGTACGTTTTACCTACCCGAGTTCCGAATCTTCATGGGATGGCACGAATTACGTTGGCTGCACTAAGAGGAAGAAGCTACTGCTTTCCGCGGTTGCACAATGAGTCTTCACCCACCTTCCTTCTCCCTTGGTGGGTAGAGACAGCTCTGCAGCCCGTTACCTTCCGAAACACCGACGCATTCATTGGTGGACTGCCTTCAACGAAGTGATTAGGACGGGCTTCGGTGTGTGTCTCCCCGTTCTTCTCTCTTTGTGTGCACATCCCAGGGAATACTGCGTATATATGCCCGCCCTCTGGTACAGCTGTGTGTATACAGGTACCTCAGTGATACGGTGTTTGTGAGGGTACGATGAAGAGAATTAGGTGTGTTTGTATGGATACTCCGGTGATGGTCATGTAATGTAGATCTTCAGGAAATATTTCTGCTAAAGTGTAGCCAACCTCACGAGAAAGCAGACCTTTTCTCGTACTGTGGAGTTCTACGTTTGTTCAGGAGAACCTCGCTGCGAGGGCGCCTCTCGCTGTCAGTAACGTGTCTGCGTCCCACCTGCAAAGGACAAAGAGGTCCCGCGTATAGGGCTTTCAGTTTTTTTGGTGTGGAGCCGTCTCTGGCGCATAAACAAGGATACAGAAATATATCAAGGAACGACGTTATCGGCGTTCACTTCTGACATATATATAAATATCAGTCTGTTGGCGCTTCAGTTTCTACTCCGGATGTTTTCCGACTCTCTGTACTTCCATGGAACTTTTTTCCTCGTGTGTGTTTCCTTCACTCGTTTTTCCTCCAGCTTGTGTGCATGTATACCTCTATGCTTCCGGCCGCCGTGTAGCGACGCGTTACCCATAGCCAAGATGATGCAGTGACCGATGCCCGGCATCAACGGCTGAGTCACGTGGGAGGCGGTGGGGTACCCTGTTTGTCTTCTTCAGCACCTGGCAGCGGAGGCGCTTCTTCGTGACCGTAGAGGGCGAATCCTTCTTCTCTCATACGGCGGAGACTGCAGCCATTCCAGCCTCCGCGAAGCTCTGCGAAACCTCCTTGAAGGCTGTGTGAGTTCAGTCTTATACGTACGTGCGATCCGATCTTCAGTGGGTCTGGCTGTAACGGGGCATGAGAATGAGGACGCGTGGCCGTTCATCGGCAACACCTCCCCGCCTTCACAGAAGAACAAGCCATCTATAGTCCAGAGTTTCTGGGGTTAGGCCTCGCTCTGCCGCACTTCTCTATTCTCTTTATTTTCACTCTTTTCTCCCAGTTAGGGTCGGGCGCTCTACCGGTGAACGCTCACTCTTTCTCAGCGCTTCGGCTTCGTTGAGCTTCTCTGGTCAACTGTTGATTCGGGTGGGGGCTCAGCCGTCACTTCACGCATTTGAGGGCGATCTAGAATATCAAATCTGACCTTTCTTTTGATGTTGGAGCGGAAGAGTCACCAGTTGCGGGTTTTTTTGGCTACCACTGCTGTCTCGCTTGGTGTTGTTACCGTTATCAGGCATTGCAACTTCAAGTTGCTCGTCCCTCGTCGCCGCATCATCTCAAGTCGGCTTCAGAGTACCCGAAGAAGAAGAAACGGAAGAAGGACGTCCATCTCATTGCGGATGCTCTGAAGTGAGCGAATCAGCACTTCTGTGCCTGTTGCGACCAGTTACGTGTTGACTGTGTTTCACCAGTACGTTCGCGCGTCTTTCAGGTTTTACCCAGGCCCGCCGCGAGTCGGATGAGCTCTCTAGAAGAGTAGATCTAACTGACTGACTATGGCGCGCCGGGCTGCCACTTTAGCCATGTGTACAGATTCGGCAATCCTTCTAGAGCGAAGAGAGGAAATGAATATCATCTTCTTAGGCATTCCCTCTGTCTCTTCCCGATATTTTTCTCGATAGTCGAGATGCATGCGGTAAAGCGACCGCTTTTCTTTTCATCCCACTGGCCAATCAGTGTGCTGGAAGGGTTGTCGTGATTGCTTCCCTTGGTGTGCTGTGCGTCTTTTTCTCTAGGCGTACGTACCTGATAACTGTATTCACACCTCTGCAGTTACTGCATGTGGTCAAATGGCTTCCCGCCTTTTTATCTAGTCATCCTTCCGTCCGCACTGTTTTCGTCGACGGCGTGATCACACACTGGCCCGGAGCCGGGTCCGCAGGATATACCCCCTTCGTCTTGTGCGACGACGAGGTAGGCACGGGGAACGTAGTGGAAAAGGCGAGGGGCGAGATTGGCGCCCCAAGTGGTGGAGATCACCCCGAACAGATGGACGGCCACCACGTTGCTCCGGGCAGTCTTTCTCCCAAAGAAACGGCTTTCTCGGTGGAAGCTGAGAATTCCCGTAACTTCGAATCTGCTCAGCGCCAGTCTGACCTTCTAGCTTCTACGACGAGCGAGGTCGCAGCCGCACAGTCCTCTTCCCCGGGTGCCCTCCAACCGTGCCGGCTGTCTTCTCCGAGTCTTTCGACAGAGTCCGCGGACCCTTGTCGTCTTCCGCTTTCGAGCCGAGTCCCCCCGCCTCCGAGCGCTGCGCAGTTGTTGACCGCGGCGGTTCAGGAGCTTTTTCACTTGCACCACAGGGAGAAGTTCCTCCTTCTCTACACGAAACAGTTTGCTGGTTTTTCGTCCAATTCTACGAAGACGTCTGGCCTTGCTTCTATCGAACTGTGCTTTCCTATATGTGTACCTGTTTCCTCTCGTGGCACTGTCGAAGGCGATTGCTTGGGAGACCATCGTGTTTTGCCTTCCGTGTCTGAGGGCGGGTGTTCCAGGTGCCTGCTGAAGAAGAGGAAAAGAGAGAACTCTGTTCCGAGACTGCAGGAAAGGCTAAGATGTTACGTTCGTGGAGCCAGAGAGGAGGGCGGTGCCACCTCGGATGGAAAAAGCAATTCAAAGCAAGGTGCACGGTCTCCGGAAGAAAATCTCTCATGGCGCCGTGGGCCTTTAATGGTTGCTGGAGATGCTTGGGGAAGTACGTCAAATAGACACAGCTTTGGTAAGGTGAACGACAGCCGTTTCCGGATGATTGCTCGGTTCGAGGGTCTTCCCCATGCTGCCGCCGCAGCTTTGAGGCTTGCTTGCAACAAACGAGGCCTGGGCGTGGCCGGTGGTCCCCGGGGAAAGGGTGAAGAACTGCCAGATGACAGAGTTTCTCCAGGATTGCTACACAGCTCCTCAGAAGCTTCGAGAGGCAATATTGCTTTCCGGGAAAGCTCTCCTTACTCATACTCTCATTTGGATCACAAGCCGTCACCGTCCCGCCAGTTCTTTGATGAGGCTCCCGGTCGGTTGTCGACCCAGGTCCGAAGATTCTCAGAAAGTCGTGTTTTCCGGCTTCAACTGATCCCGGCCATCGAGGCCTTCACGATGGAGGGATATATGGGGGAAACTGAGTCAGGTTCGCAAGCTGCAAGTGGAGAGAACGCGTTACTCGCTTGGTCTTCTCGGCCAGACGGCGAGCTCAGAGGGGGACGCAGGTCGGAGATCGGGTCCAATGGGTCCAGGATCATCCCTTTTTCTGGCTCCGTAATTGCTTGCATCTGCACTTATGCGTCGAGAGAAGAGATTGGAAGGTCAAACGCTGTCGCGGGCGCAGCAGTTTGGAAGGGAGAGAAAGAGGGAGACGGCGGAAACACGAATCATTTGATCAGTGGTGCGGTAGGAGGCTGTCATGTGGTCTTGTGCAGTGGTGAAGGACCCATAAGTACAGCAGACCAACGTGCGTGTGCAAGATCCGGACATGGGGAGACACAGGAGCCGGCTCTGCGCAGCAAGTCGGGAATTTTTTGCTGTTCGAGAACAGAATCGTTGAAGCGATCGGGAAGTGGAGAGGGAAGAGAGGAAGGGGTAATGGATGATAGAGAGGAGTGCGGACCGGGTGACGGAGGAGGGGGGCACCCGAAAACATTGCGTCACTATGTAGCGAACAAATGCACTCTTGGCGTCAAAAGCGATTTGATGTGTTGTGGGTGCTGCATGCTTTTTAAGCGAGGTGGAACAGATGCAGTCCTGCCCCTGTAGCTCGCGCGTGATTTCACTTGCTCGTTCCCGCTGTATCAACGGAAAACTCGTTGTGTGCAACGCCGAACAGAGCTCGCATTTTAGCGAGACAGACGCTTCAAAGAAAGGGGAGCACTCGGAAAACCGCCAGGCTCCTCTTTTTCTACATCCTCGCTTATGGTCGTGGTTAGCCGAGCTATCCACACTCAAATACTGTATTTTCACCTTTCCGAACAGAGGCGCTAGCAAACATTCCGGGGGCGGTAGCGGGTGTCTCCTTGCCGTGAGATCTGAGGTGTGACCAAGTGACAATGCCCAATTGCGGATTGTTGTCAGCGTTGTTCACGTCATCAACGACATTTGCTTGCCTGCCGCGTCTCAAAATCTCCACTCTTCACTTGAAAACTCATACAGCTGTCAGGCCCTAGCAAATCAAGAATGTCGATAGTGGGTCCACCCTCCTCTTCGTATGCCCCCCGAGTTATGTGGAGCTCAGCCATGCCTGCTTGTCCCGCCAGTGCGCGTGTTTCAGCTTTCCTGCTACCCAAAGTCGGCCTAGGCTGCAGACTGTCGAAGAGCGGAGTAATACACGACAGGGAGGAAGGCGGAGTACTCCTGCTGGTTCTCCTTTGGGCGATAGAGGAGCATTGTGGTGCTCGCTGAAAGAAACCTCAGCTAGTGAATCCTGTGCGGAGTCTTTAAGCAGAATGGGAGAACGTGAAACCACTCACTCGCTCAAACGTAATTGGGTTCACTTGTCTCGGAAGCAGTTCGCCCCAATGAGAAACAGAAAGTAAGATGGTACAGACGGCTCCGGTTGTGAGGCGGAGACAGGATCACTGGCTTGGAGTCACTAGAGAACGGAGCAGGTATTCTAGGGAAAGAGAGATTCAGAAGTTATAGCTCTACCAGGCGGCACTTCGGGAACGATCGAAATCCGAGTGGTGGGGATTTTCTTCTCTACCATTCTGTTAGCCGTTATATACGCACACACGCAGAGTGATACGTATGTATCCACCACAGGTTTGGAGCGGTATAACGGTGCACGCACGTAGCTATGACTGGCGCACATGAAACGATATCCTCACGATGTGCTTGTACTAGCGCTTACCTAAATAGCAAGGGAAGGAGGAGGGTTATGCGTCTCAGTTGGCGCCGGCAACTACGAGAACAGATATCTGTACAAACGTGTATCATATCTGGGTGAGCTCTATACACGAAGACAGTCGATCCCGACGACCCGGGATGTCGGTGTAGAACGGAGGAGTGGCTGGTGGGGAGTAGCGGGATTTATCGCAGCACACGTCAGCTTGACGGGGAGACAGAGGACCCAGCGTGCCGTTCCCGGGAGGCTACTTTTGTCCCAGAAATCTGGCTCAGTCCCCCGGGCCACGTTCTTCCCCCATTCTGCTTATAAGCCGCGGACCTATTGCTCCTGAAAGTGGAAAGCACACCCCGTAGAATATGGACATGCCGACGTGCTTCCCGAAACCATCATTCGGTGTGTATAACTCAGTGTGTGATCTCGTTGTTCCTACTGTGCTGCGCTAGCTAGTCAACAAGTGCACAATAACGAGAGCAGACGGACCGCCGGGGTAGAAGCGGAAAAGACCTCTCCTCGATAAAGGAAGAGCCGCAGTACTAAGTCGCGTGTGCTGATGTGGATTCTCATTGCTCGCGTCTTCGGACGGTACTTTTGTTCTGCTTGTCTCCTTCGGAATCTGCGTCCTTATATGAGTCGTGTAGGCAGAAAGGGAAACAGACCTATGTTTGTGCTGTGGTTACCCCATGAACCTAGAGTGCATGTGAACATGTGTCCGCGAATTCCTGCCCTTTCAGTCCGCGTTCACGCAAGGTAAAGTCACAAACGAAAAGGAAAGTAATCAGCCGTCTCACGGAGCCGCGTTTCAAGAGCGAGTAAATTCTCGCGCTCAGCTGAGTGACACACCTCGACTGAAGCAACCAACTCGCGACAGTTCAACGCTCAGGTTAGTGGCATCAGTGTCTGCCCCGATCGCCAGCTAATTCACGCCAAGGCACTCAGAAACCGACGAAGAGTCACGCCCTCACTTGAAGTGATGCCGGACTACTTCAGACCCAGCGGCGTTTGCGCTCCTTGAAAACCTGCATTTTGACGGGATCTTAGAGCGCCTCCCGATTCCGCCCCATCCGGAGTCGCGCAGTGGAGAAGAAGCAAAAACAAAAATGCTCTACTTCTGAGCTCGACAGAGTCGTTTGCCTGTTCGCTAGCCAAATCCTTTCGTCCAGCATAGACTGAAATAAATGCGCAAATGCACGAGGCAGTAGTAACGTGTGACATCCTGGAGTCCCAGCCAGTCCCTACACCTTCAACTAGAAGTTGTACACGAAGAATACCACAGGTGGGTTTGTGAGATTGACTAGATTTGAATGCGCTGTCTGAACTGGCTTGTAACAAACGCCACTCTCTCTACTTACTCTAGGTTAATAGTGGAAGTGTAGCCAGAGAAGCTCCAGTATATTGACAGGCGGGAAGGAGATTCATCGTCACCTTATGCTGTAGATAGAGCGTCTCTCCAGGTGTAAGTGTAAGCGTCTAGGTTTTCAAAGACAGAGAACGAGCAGGCAGTTCCGACTCAGAATGGTGGGCGGGCCTCGTATCTGCTCCAAAAAGTGACGACACCACTCAACACTCCACCTACACAAAAACCTGCTTACATTCGTTCCACACCGACGTCAGCGTTCGGACTGTCCTCTCCGTGCCCGGTTCGAAAAGCCACGTCGCCAGATAGCAAGAGGTCTCAAGCCGTTGAAAGCAGATGTTTCCCGTTACCATCAGGTTAAGTCAAGGACTTCTGCTGAAACGTCTCCGCCCCCGTCGGCTAAACGAAGCTGGAGAGTAGACTCCTCGCAGTAAAGTAGTCAAGCCCTGCGACACGATTAGTGTAGGTGGCAGGTGACCGTCCTTAATCCTGTAGCGGTCGTCACTGTAAGAGGCGGTAATCTGCACCGCAGTGGTTACTGGTCCCTGATTACTGGCGCGTTTCGTAGGAATCGCAGCTTCATCGTCCACTGTTGGGGCCCAGAGAACGGAGCATCAAAGAGGTCTCACCTGCAGAATTCTTTTGCCTCTAAGTCTCAGGCGAACACACGGAGACCGTCCGGCGGACTGCCCCTTCATGCGTCTGCTCTGGGTGCTACACTTATCCCTGCCTCCAGACCGAGGTTCTCCCATTTTGGCCCCTCTCATACCAGGAAAGCGTCAATTGCGGCGCGGCGGGCCAAAAGGAAGGGAACACATTCCAAAGCGGAACCGTGTCTTGGAGACCCGCAGGGCCGTGGGTGACGGCGCGGTTCCTGGGGTTTGCTGGAAGGCCGACGGAGAGATCTGTTTTCGCAGATGCACAGTAACAGCACAAGAGAATCACACCTGGTCATACGCCCTTATTGATAGACCTTATTGTGAAGCAAGGCTGCTTTGGAGCGGCGCTGGCGACGACGGAAACCTCTTCTGTACTCACCCTGCCAGCTCCGAGTGTGCTGACCGAACAACAGTGGCGGC
>NW_027156632.1:17884-19655 GCF_002600585.1 Cystoisospora suis | reverse complement strand
AGCATCTGAGTGTTTCTTCACTTCGAAAACGTCGAAGATTTCCTGGACTTGATTCAACTTAAATAAGTAATAATGCAGGTGCGTCTGCTCGAAATTCTCCCAGTCCGTAAAGACACCGCCGAAAAATCGATCATCCACAGACAGCAACGGAATAGACAAATCCAGAGGCAGCAGCGAAGGACCTTTCTCGAAAGGGTGGGCAGAGAGACGGAAAGAAAAACTGCAGAAAACAAGTATGCTTACAGAGGAGAAGAGCCGGGTAATGCATGTACATACATACATAGGCTCCTACATATATATGGATACCTATAAACATATTTACATACATAATACGGCAAGGCCGATTTCAAGCAACCTGGAGAATGAGTCGGGGGTATATACACATGGTCATGAGCTCTTGGAGCAACAATTTGCACGCATAGGGAATACAGACTTGTGAGATTTTGGCTTTATTATCACATAGTTTACATTCGAAATTGCCTCTACTGAGGTCGGCAGTACATACTAGGCCACATAAATCACATACATGTACTCGGTAGGCATCGCTTTGTTCAAATAGACGCTCTTTCAACATATGCGCCGCCCCATGACTGATCATACAGTCACGTTCCATCTCTCCAAATCGCAAACCACCCTCTCGACTTTTACCTTCCATCGGCTGACGGGTTAACATAGTTACAGGTCCACGTGCTCGAGCATGAATCTTATCGTCTACCATATGCTTGAGACGTTGATAGTATGTAGGGCCGAAGAAAACTAGGGAAGGTAAATGACGCCCCGTGTGGCCATTGTACAGACGCTCGTTTCCAAAACGTTCATATCCCAGTGAGTGGAGTCGACTTGAGATATCCACCACGGCATACTGTAAAAGAAAAAGAAAACAGTAACACAAGAAAGACATCATTCCCTCGAGTGAACAAGAAGAAGATGAAAGATGGGGAGGGACAGAAGAAACACCGGAGAGGTCGAAAGAAAAACCCGGAAGGATGATGCAGATCGAGGGATACACATATAGATGAATACAGACAGACATTCAGATGCATACACATGTACTTCGATGGACATTCCAGTGTAACTTCAATTCAGCCCGAGACACTGCAGTCGTAACGACTCTGAGATACCGAGGTGGCTTGCCCTTCCATGCCCATCCTCTATGAACAAGCAGCACAGGGAGCTACAGGTTATAGATGCATACACCAAGCATTCCAAGAAACACAATAAGGATGTACACCGCCCGTCTAAAATACCTATCTACTTGTAAATAGAAGAACACTCACGTAGTGTGCCCCTTGTAATATGTAGAGTACGGTACCTGGACATACACGCATCACCTGTATCCACCCACGTCGTTTGACTGTGGGGACCATCACAGCTATCCATATGTGTAGATGCATACATGGATGCTTTACTTACCCCGTTGAAAGGCGTTGCATCTCCTTCACCTCCGTAAATGGCAGCAGTCTTTCCCAGAAGACACTCGACTAAATGCCCGATGGTCATACGTGACGGAACGGCATGGGGGTTCATAATCAAGTCAGGGGTAATTCCTTCCTGAGAAGTTATGCACAGATACACAAGAAGCAGCAAATGGACACTTTCTTATTCTGAAGAGCAGAGCAACCGTACAAGGGTGTTCTCGTATGAAGAGGAGGTCTCAGATACTATCTCTCTGCGAGATCAAGAGTATACATCACCGCTGATAGCAGCAAAGTCCACGCATCTCGAAGCTTCCTCCTAAGACTCTCTCCGCCTGTGTGCCAGTGAGTGAATG
>NW_027156632.1:16132-17609 GCF_002600585.1 Cystoisospora suis | reverse complement strand
TTCTAGCAAGAGCCGGACAAACGTGATATGAGAACGGGTAGCTTCAGAAAGTGTGTTAGAAGATTTAGCTGTATGAAGATGAACTGACATTCCCATGTAAACTCAAGACGTGCAGAAGCAAAGAGATGCTAGTCTAGTTGTAGATGGTCTGTATTTATGCGGTATTGAAATGTATACAGTATCTATTGGCAATCTCGCATACGGCATTTGCTTATCATAGGGATGACGTGAACAGAGTGAGTGACGAAAGAATAAAGGGAGAGTGAATTCTTTTCATCTAGATGAAGAATATCATCTTAATGCCTCGAGCCTACTTACCTCGTTGAAAGGCATATCTTCTGTTCGATAGGTAATGCCGATTGTTCCCTTCTGTCCATGCCTCGATGCAAACTTATCACCCGTCTGAGGAATTCTGACACTTCGGACCTTCACCTTGGTGAATCGACTGCCTCGGTTGTTTACCGAGAGCATCACTTGATCTACCACACCTGATTCGAATGCCACATAAGATCCACAGAGAGACAGAGAGGGAAAGATGAGCCGTCATATCAGGTCCTTTCTGATTCACTGGAGAGTCTTAGGGATTCTGAATGAATCGTCGATCTCGAGGCTCAGAAGGCGACGTCCCCGCCAGTTCAGCCACTAGTGCGAGGCAGTGATACGATATTCAGACTGATAGTCTTACTGACCAAAATGTGATGTGGCGGGTTTATATGATACTATAGACACTCGCAATCAAGTCACCTGTACTGACACCTGGACCTCCACACATGGATGTGCCCACCATATAGATTCTCTATGACCTACCAAAAGTGCAAAGGCATCTACACGTCTCACTATCTATCTAAGCTTATGGGAAGGATGAGACGGAAGTCAGTTATACCTGTTTCAGACGAGCGAAGACAAAGAGAGCAATCTCTCTTGTTTTTAGTGAGGAAAGAAGGTGTAGCTCCTCCCGCGCCACCACCTGGTCCCGTGGTATCATCATCAAAAATGGGAGACGTCTGAACAAAAAGGAAGAAGGACATCATCGAGTTTCTTTCTCAGGTGTACATACACCGAAGTAACGTATACCCTCATCTGCACAGGTATGAACGTCCCTGTGTATACGGGCACCGCGTACACGTCCGGAGATATTGAGACTACTGAGATACTCGTCCTCTACAGGAATTGGCACGACGGAGAAAGACACCGTCTTCCGCACAGAAAGGGACTCTGGCGACAGTCCTTCAATCGAAAAGGTCGAAGTATCGGTCTCTTGTGCGCGTACACCATACATACACCGTGGAGAATCAGAATCCGTGAACAACGGAATCCCTTCACAGGAAGATCCACATAAACAACTCTGAATGAGAGCTGCCCACTGCTCTACACTCTGGCCTGACGTATCACATCAGAACATGTAGGGGAAGCCTATCCAGCACGTCAGCTCAATCAATTACGCCTTCTTCGCCCCCCACCTTCTTTTTCCTCGACA
>NW_027156632.1:15391-15696 GCF_002600585.1 Cystoisospora suis | reverse complement strand
TTTCAACCATGAGACTACCCTGCTGCCTCTCTTCACTGCAGTATGTCCGATAGAACACCGATCTAAAGAGACCTCGATCTATACTTGATTGAGACATGATAAGGGAATCTTCTTGATTATATCCAGAGTAACAGAGAATAGCTACAATAGCATTGATACCTGCTGGAAGTTCACGGAAACGAAGGAATTCCATAGCTCTTGTACATACAAGAGGCTTCTGAGGATAGTAAAGAAGATGAGCTAAAGTATCCATACGATGATTGAAGGAAGATGTATAGATCCCCATAGCTTGCTTCCCCATAGCT
>NW_027156632.1:0-15351 GCF_002600585.1 Cystoisospora suis | reverse complement strand
AGAATGAGCGATGGATGGATCTCACAATGGGTATACGGGAAGGTCGCCCTGAAGAGAGAGTCGAGTGTGAAAGAAGAGGCAAAAGAAAGACAGAAGAAGAGATGAGAAAGAGAGAAAACAGCCAAACAGAAAAGAGAGGAGATACACAACAGCGCAACAGAACGAAAAAAGAAAGATGATGATCAGATGAATGAAGTGGCAAGATCAACCCATTTCATACAGACCAAACACACTGCCTTGATACATGGAAGAAAAGGTGAACTAGCTTTGATGCTCCTCGAGGTAGAACATTGATAACCTGATCAACGGGAAAAAAAACGACGTGCTAGTGTGTCTCTCAGAAGAGCCATCTTCTTGTCGTTTTCACTCTCTAGTGAGCAGGTGATCTTCAAGGCTGCCATTCTGATGTCGTGAAGACGATCATACGAGACTAAACCAATCTTGTGCTTGTAAAAGAAATCCTTTTTAGCACCCTGTAAGGAGATGCTGGAAAAGAATTCCATTCCCTTGAACTGTCGGGACTTAGAATGCATCATCGATTCGCTCGAACTCTATGGGCTACGTGGGGGGCATATCCTTGTAAAGATATCTATCTATATAGCATATTTTCCAGGAGCAGTAGTAGTAGTAGTAGTCGGAATCACAGGCATTCGCCGAGAAGGCACCCGGAGAGCGACGACTTCCCTACGACACTACAAGATGGAGTCCACACGACGATCTTTCTTTGACGCCTTCTCCGGCCTTGTCTTTTCTTTCAGCTATGTCCAGGGGCAGCAAACACTTCAGATACCGAAGCAAGCTTAGGCTTCAGACACACGACAGACGCACAGATACTGTCACCGGGAGCTCTACGCAACAGCATCAGCGAGCATCACGTGGCACATAGATAAAAATCGCGGGGGAGTCGAGAACTTGGTGTGATGAAAGCTCGCTAACTCGTTGTCTCAAATAACAAGATGAAAGCAAGCAAGAGAGATCAGGAAAAAGAAAGAAGTAAGAGAAAAAAGCCGAAGAGAGTTTCTTACTTCTCTGGTTTTTGAAGATCTTCAATGAACATGGCTATCATACATGTCTCCTCTTCCTCACAATCGACAAATTCGATGATACCTTTCTCCATCAGATAGCCCCAAGACTTCTCATCCTTTCCTCGTCGTAGGAGGTCAATCACATGGCATTGTCTTATCACGAGCTCACGCTTCTGGAAAGTGGCAAAAAAACACAAAGAAAATACAGTCGTGCTCGTTCTGAACAAATGCTCGACTATACTCACACACAGACATATATACAACTGATTTCATATAGATGAATAGATAGATAGACACGTCGCTGCCTATGTGCATGTATACCTATGCTCCGGCAATAATATATATATATATATATACATGCACACCCGGAAACGCACCCGTGTACGGTGACACCCTACACACCTCCTGGTTGCGATTCTACGAACAATGGCCTTGAACTTTAGTAATAGATCCTGAACTTGTAGTCAGCCAAAGCTTCTTCATTCTACAACTACCTGTCGTTACTCTTTACTCTCTATCTCCCTCCAGCATGCGAGTATGTAAAGAGCATTCATATGACAGCGTCCCCCTGGTGTGCATCATTCCCCCTGCCTATTCTCGTCCCTTGGTAACTGAGAGAGCCTTTCGCATGCATTCCTCATAACGTTTCTCTACATCTCATTGCGAGGATACCCAAGGAGTCAGATGGTAAAAGAGGACAAGAAACATTTTCACTTGAAGAAGAGATAATCTACAATAAGAAACCAAGAGTCCATACACAACTAGATAAGCAAATGCCCCTAGCTGATTCGTGAAGAAACGTGAGGACGTTCGGAAGAACCCTTGAACAGGCCCCGTTCAAAACAACTCTGTACTTAGAGGAGCACCCTAGAAGGGCAGATACAGTTACACCGCGTTCGCGGTATGAGTGGCACTTCCGACTTCCTACTAACGCTCATAAAACACCCGGAGAGAAGCCGCCTGCGGTGTGCTTACATCGTCAACGACGAAGAGAGGTCTCATGGCTCGCCCCGCGTCTGTGAAAATCTTTACCTCCTGTCATTCGAACGCGCATAACAGAACTCAAGCATCAAGCTAGGACACGCATCTACCTACACACATTTCCCAGTCGTCTATCTTTATTTTTGTGTGACTGTATATGCAAACATAGGGACGTTCAAAAAGGAGAGATGAAAGAAGCAGCGTGGAAGCGAGAGAAGGAGAGAACACTTTCGCAATATCTTTTGAAGTCTGCTGTCCCAGGAAACAGGAACTCTCCTACTGCCTAAAACACTGCCTGCCCCGTCGCAAACATGGCGAGGCAATCCACGTCCCTATCCGTCTCCTTGTATCTTCCTGCTAACCACAGTGAGCTCGAAACACTATGGTCTTCAGCCCCACGTCCTTCACACCAGGCGTGCAAGAAACTCTAGGCTATCTATACAGAGGCCACATGAGCTCTCTCTTGCACCACCGAGTGCTCGAGGACACATGAACGTCCACCCCGAAGTCTCTCTCTCATCTACGTGAGACGAGAGGACCGATGTGAGTAGGAATATCCCTAGAATGTAACACACTTTCACTCAGTCTTCAACGGCATCAACTATACTATAAGGCAGTTATGTGCATCTTTCTCCCATGCTCTTGTCTTCATAGTGTTAGCACAATGGGCGCTTTCGTTCTTTCTTATTTTCCCGCCAATACTGCCCTTCCGTGTTCTTCTGCTTTGTGTAGAGTAGACCTGTTGAAGCGACTACGAAGTTGAGAGCTAGACAAGGCGAAGAGACACTTACTTTATTAACAAGATCTCGGACAATCGACGTTTCACTTGAGATATCACACCGTCGACGAAGTTGCTTCAAAGTCGAACACAGAACATCTGCTTCATCGAAACAGCCAACCCAGTTACCATTGACAAAGACCTTTACTCGATCTTTAATGACGTCAGGTGTCATTTCTTCTAAGAGATCTAAGCCCCATTCCTGAGAAGATCAAGACACATTGGAAAAAGCATTCAAATGCATACACATGTACCTGTATGCAGGCGTATGTGTACATATGCAAACATACTTACAGACCTCTCCAGCTCATCTGTTGCATAAACTCAATCGGGAGACTCTCGTATCCTTCAAGGCATAGCAAACACACATCCAGAAATATGAAGGTAAGAAGCATGAGACTGCATAGGAATACATACGATCTCGCACACACATGGAATAGATAAGCTAAGTGGTTAAAAGGAGACCTTTCTCTCTCTGTGTGTGACTGGGGGTGTAACAGAGCTAAAAAGGTAATGGATCACGTGTATGCACACTACGGGCCCTTCTCTATTAGGCATTCTCCGGGAGACGAGAAACTGTCAAAAGCAGACGAAGGAAGGGGCTGGCGTGCATCTCCGAAGACATGCAAAGTCTTGCTGGTGAAAGAGCCAGAAAACAAGCAGAAGGAAATCTCTAAGTACACGAGGAAAAACAGCACACAGAAAGAGATAGCTCAGCCACACCTGAGGAGACAGTACGGACAAGATGAACGTGCAAGCAATAGAAGAAGCAAGAAAGATACATTTCCCGCACCGCTCCTTATCTACGTTGCTACATACATCTCCTGACAAAAAGAGACAGAGAAAGAGAGAAGCCAAGCCAGAGACACAGCTACATACAGGAACATGAGAATTTAGGCAACCATCACAACTTACACGCCAGGGGCCTACCTCACGCAAAGACCTTGGTTCAAGAGAGAAATCTCTCGATGAAAGACTAAATGAAAAAAGAAAGATAGAAGTGTGTATGTATCATCCCCTTTCGTGTTTGTTTGACGTACCACAAGAAATTCACTGATTGTATTGGTTGCACTTCCTACACTAATATCAGCCATGAGAGCGAGGTTTTTGACGAGGCCTACAGCCTGCCCTTCAGGTGTCTCTGCAGGACAAATCATTCCCCAGTGTGTATTATGAAGTTGTCGAGGTTTTGCCATCTTTCCTTCTCTCCCCAGTGGCGTATTTAACCGACGTAGATGAGATAAAGCCGAGGCAAAGGTTAACCGGTTAAGCACTTGAGCCACACCCGTCCGTACGACCTTTCCGTCTTTGTCTTTCCCCCAGTTGCCTGTAGCTATCTGATACTGTAGACCTTGTGTTATTTGAGAAGCACTTCGGATCGCTCCTGCAACGTCGAAAGACTTGCCATGATCAACCTGAAAAAGAATGGGAAATCCAAGAGAGACAAGTAGATTCGGATGAAAAGAAAGAAGGGAGAGGGGGATGGAAGGTATGTGATGGACGCCATGGAGAACATAAGGATTCTGCGATTGATAGCAATCGAAAGGAGATGAAATGAATGGCACACACATATTCATACATATACACATACCTACACTGCACCTACGACATGTAGATTCGACCACACAAATTCAGACATACCAAGCTGGATATGATGTTCGTCATATACGAAGATTGATTTGTCTGAGTATAGCGTCCCCAAAATTCCTCGTCAACAGCCTCAGTTTGTGCAGCCAAACGACGCGCACCTTTCCACCCCCTCAAGTGACAATATATGTGTACGTACGTCCATGGATTCACAAGTAGATACAGCCAGACATATGTAGCCGTGAAACATATGTAGATGGCAAAACATCCGGCAGAAAACAAACGATGCGCACATTCTCAAATCGACTTCTCTTGTACACTTCGGTGTATCTCTAGATCTGTATACGTGTATGCCGAGTTACCCTGAATGTGACCAGAAACATCTATAGACGCCCTACTCTTGCTGGAGACCGTCCATGTTGATTCGCTCACCTGTCGCTGTAAGATTCGGCGAACGTCTTTCATCATTTTGCGGTAGAGCGTTCCGAAGCTAGCGGCAATGAGAGGACCAGCCATGTCTAGTCTTTTCTTGCCGAAGTGATCTCGATCATCTTGATTGATTCTTCCTAATTCAGCTAGAAGAAGACGATGAACCATATACCCTATAAAGAAAGCCTTCTTATTCTCACATCCTGCTTCGGTCCCAACATGAGGTAAAACTTCTTTACGTAACAGCTCACGGGCGTATTGTATACGCTTCTCCCTCTGTGCACCCACAGTTGGTCCACGTTTCCCGATAAAATCTAGACATACATCTTGAGAACCGTAATCGAAACCTTCTTCTAAAGATGGCTTCATGAGAGCTGTCAGTTGTTGATCTCCGAGATCGTAAGCGACACGGAGCAGAATGTCACGATCGGAAATACACCTGGGAAGGATAGACATACACCAGGAGAACCACCAGGGAATGCTTCCAGTATAACGAAACAGATAGATGTTGACAGAGAACGAGTCTTTTGTCAATGGATAGATGTTGACAGAGAACGAGTATTTTGTCAATGGATAGATGTTGATAGAGAACGAGGAATTTGTCAATGATGGAGAGGTCTTTTCTCTCGCTGTCCTGTCTCCATGAGGCCTAATTCTTTAAGCGTGAGGTGCAAGAGAGATATCGGTATGGCGGCTCCTCCTTTCTCTCACTCTGATCTACCCTTTTCTATCCTACGATCATGACGCACTACACGATGATATATCTAGATAGCGCCTTTACATGATGTTGCTGTTTGCATGCACCAACTGGAGATATCGAGGTCGACGACACCTGAAGGAGGCGTTCTTCTCTGTATCTATAGATTATGAATCTTCTCCTTGAGCATAGAAGCCATATTGGCACAATACCGAAACTGCCCTTGATATAAGAACTTTCTACAATTTCCTTTGGTGTTTGTTTTCTCTCTTCCAGTTTGATGATCTCTCTTCTTACTTCATTACCGGCTTACTTACCCGAGAGCCCTGAAGAGAATGACAATAGGAATTTCTGTCCTTATATAAGGTAAAGCAGCAACAATCTGTCCTCCGCCTTTTCCTCCTTTGGCGCCCTTTCCTTCTCCTCCCCCTCGAAATCGCTTCTTGACGGCAAACCCGCTAGTCGCTTGCATGCCTTCCTTCTGACTGCGAACTTCAGCAACCCAACCAAATTTCGACGGTTGTTTCTTCTGGAAAACGTAGACAAAGTTTGAAGCCATGCGCTCCTGCGCTACAAGAACCTATACATAAACACAAAGAAAGCATCGAGAGAGGACATATACCAGACGATCTGTTCATGGAAGCTTCCGTGCACGTCTCGATGTGCCTACAGGGACGGGGAAGTCTTGGGTTCGATTCTGGCCTTCTTCTATTTCAAACAAGAGCGTGAACGAAAACCTAAACGCTTACAGATCCTCCTTCATAGTTTAAGACTGTCATCTTGAAAAGCGAAAACAGAGAGAGGTAATGCGAAGGAGTTATATAGATGCACCTCTCCGAACAATGAGGGGAGAAAAACACAACTTTCACACGACCTACGTAGACTCATAAGATTGACTGTTAGAACCTATATACATATATATGTGAGTGTGTATACGTATATACCCATCATATACAAGAGAACAGGCGTGGTGCGTTGTTTCTTTGGAAGAAAGAAAGAGCCATTGTAAGAGAGAACAACAAGGGTATGTTACCTTCTCTCCTCCATTGATGATGAAATAGCCTCCTTGATCATACGCACATTCCCCGACATCACTTAGATCTGCTTCTGGCAGGTCTTTCGTCCAGCAGTACATAGACTTAAGCATCATAGGAATCCTTCCTAAGAGAACTCGACTGTATGTGACCTGATCGACGAGACGCTGCAGAAAGAGAAGAGAACACGGAGAAGAAGAAAAGAACAACAAGATGGGACTTCTCAAATTATCCGTCTTCTGTTTGTCTGTCTTCAAGGAGAACAGGAGAGAAAACAAATGAAGGAGGCACTCCTTGTACGAACTCTTCTTATATGTCGCTTTTTAATCAACTCGCTTGTTGAGATTTCTCAACGGAAATCGACCGAGGGGAGTGTCATGTGGATCTCCTAGTAGATGAGAGAAGAGAGAACACGACGAAAAAAAGAGAGAGAAGGCATCGATCGAGCTCTGCACAGACGTGTAGCAGTAGTAGTAGAATGGGGTAATGTACGCTTGTGGGATGTGCTTCTGTGATGTTCATGCAGGGAATGGAGAATAGAGGGAATGTTCTATGACAACCTGTGGAGAAAACTCGACTGGCCCCCCTTCTTGCCTGTGTGTACAGAGCCTTATGGGCGTTAGAAGACATAGACATACATACACAGCTGTACCTAGTCTAGAACAAAGCTCACGGTGGAGCTTGGGACGAGACGTACACAGCTGGAACGATCAAATGAAACGCGTATACAGTTGCTCTTGCCATCGCTATGAGAGCAGGAGGTCTCCGCGATAATAGATCTCCACAGAATCCCACACGGACATGCAATGGGAACACCGTCACGTCTCAGCCAGTCGAATATGGATATCTAGATACCGTTGGACAGAAACGAGAAATACGTACACGCCCCCCGTGCTGTACGTTCGTCCTCTCCGTACATGCATGCTACCTGTCTACATCGGCTCAAAAATCTGTCTTGACATCGATCAGATATGTAAGAAGACTGAAGACGCACAACAAGGAGAAAGAATAGAAGAGGAAGAAGAGAAGCGTGAAAACAAACTGCCTACCTCAATGTTCGTCTCAGGATCAACTGTGTATGTCGTCTGTTCTACGTCAACATAGAGGGGACTTGAGTAGGTAAGATTACGAGTGCGAGCCTCGTAAGGCCACAGATGTTTGGAGATGCCCTCTTTTTCTTCTACACTTGGGCGATTCAAAGATAGCTGGTCAAGCTTAAGCCTGTAGATCACATTGGTCTCGACGTCTTCTTCGGGACGATACTGAGGTGTCGGTCTGCGAAAAAGAACACCCTGATAGGACTTCGGTGATGAAAAAGAGAGTCACATGCTCCGTGTTTCTTTCCCCAAAGACGAGAACACTTTGACATGACCCATCCAAACTTTTTACACTATGCTACCTCAACATGGAGTAAAGAATGTAGCACTCGTTCTAGAAAAGTAACGATGCTCTCGCTTTTACAAGACCCCAGGCAATGGACAGAGAGAAACACATTCAGCTGCTCAACTAGCTTGCAGCCAGGCAATACAGACTCAATCTGAACCCGAAGAAATGTACAGTCTGTCTCTGTATCTCCAAGAATAAGCGGTACGTCTCGTCCCTTTCTTTTCCACGAACTGTCCGGTATGTACGTTCTCCTTGTACAGTGTTGACGTTCGTACATGTATTTGTCAGAAAGAAAACGGGACGTGCTGTAATAGCTGGTAGATCCTAAAGTCACAGACTGTGACGAGCTACAAAGACAAGGTGTGTTAGAAGAAAGTAGAGGAAGAGGAAAAGAGAGGTACAACGAAGGTTACGAGATGAAGTGTATAAGGTAGCTCACCTGACTTCAATAGGAGGATGCTCATCAATGATTTCTTGGATCTTATAAGAGACGAAGTCATTAAAACTTTCAAGCTGTTGATTAACTAAACCATGAGAATGAAAAAACGAACTGACGACTGCCCAACACCCATCCGCGTCAATTCGGCCTTGATCTCCCTCGCCGTCTCCATCGAGATCGTCTCCATCATCAGGGAAGAAGACATCTGTTGAAGCGACACCACCGCCGTGTACAGGCTCTTCTCCATAAGCGTAGGGCGTACCGATAGGTGTACCTTCTGCGGCAAGGTCTCCATGACCGGATGCATAACCGCCACCACCACCACCTCTCGGGCCTCCCATCCCTCCCGGTGTTTCACTCCCCCAGGTGTCATTCATTCTTTGTACAGAAGAGAGACAGAGGCGAAAGAGAGAGCAAGACCCAGATGGGGATACGTGAGTGTGAAGGAAGAACCTCCTCCAGATCCAGTGATAAAGATGAGCGACCGCCTAAACCCTTCCCCGGGTCGGCTCGAGCGGGGCTGATGTCATCCAACGGGAGCCACTCATTCAAAGGAAAGATACAGCAAAGCAGGGAAACGGACGAGCAAAAAAGAGGAGACCCGAGACAAGAGAAGAAGTACTTTTGGGACGGTGAGAATAGGAGACTGTTTGATGCTGTGAAAACACGCAGGAGACACCAACTCCGTAACAGGGACCGAGGCACTCCCCGTGCAGATTACGATGAACTATCAAGGCAAAACAAGTCTGAAGACTTCGTATCACTGCAGTGAGAATCATACATCCTTTCCGAAGAAGAACAAGCTCTACACTGAAGGTCAAGAAGAAGAGGAGACATGTACACGCAGCTAGTCAAGTTCCTCCCTCGGAAAGTAACTTCACACAACGCCCCACTCCCAGCGACTGTCTTTGTATAAGAATGTGAGGAAAAAGGCCGTCTGGCGATACGCAAAGAGACGCGGTAATGCAATAATGCAAAAGAGAGAAAGTACAGCTGGTCTCTGAGGAAGTAGAACTATCTATCGACCTCAAAGAACGGGGTTGGCGACCCCACTGAGAGAAACGGCGGAGAAGGGTTTTGAAAGAAGAGTCACCAGGTATTAAAAAGAAAGTATTCATCAGAAGATACAGAGAAACAAAGAGACCAGACGGCACAAACAATTCTCGCTGCAAATTACACTTGGACTTCAAACATGCATGCATGCCTATCGACTTGAAGTCCTGCGGCGACTGGGCTTTCTTCCCTGGGAGAGAAAAGACTCATCTCTCCAGGTTCCTTACTGAGAAGCAAGACATGGGCTGACAACGCGGGACTTCGAGGCATAGATACCGGAGTCACTCCAATGACATTGCACTTGGGGACAGAAGGGCGGGAAACATTCATCGTACTGCATTTCTCTTGTCAAAGTCGAACGGAGATCCTGGTGTTTTTCTTACCGCGGAGGTTCGCGAATTCGAGGAACATGGTAGCCTAGGCAAGAGCAAAGTGGGCAAGACACTTAGAAGTCGCCCTCTGGTGCTTCTTCGAGGCTTTCCTATCTCCCTGTAGCATTGTAGTGACTCTCTTTCCCTCTCATAAGAGAGTCAAGCCCAAGATGAGCTGAATGAATGCTGTCTGACCTTGGTAGCTAGTGAGCGGGCATAACAACAGACCTGCAACAGATAAACCAAGTTGTCTGTTTCTCTGAGCCAGGAATAAAGTTGTGCGGACAGAAGCCCTTTCTTCGTGAGTTTCATTCTCTCCGTGTACACCTCATCAGACTGTTCTTCTAAACCTCTTTCGTCACATATGTCTTTCAATGGTATTTTCATTCCAAGAGAACAAATGTACAGACACTTCACCAGCTTTCTGTCCATTCCTCCTTTTTTTTCTAACCCACCTCGTCATCTACAGTTTCTCCTCCTCTTTCTCGTCCCCCTTCGTCCTCTCAGACGGCTCTCGTTTGCGTGCGTCTTCTACACATGGCTCCCCTGTTGTCTTACACAGAACTGCGGTTTTCTGTGTTTTTTTCTCTCTGTGATCCCTTCTTTGCTGTAGAGATGACTCGAGCTTGAAGGGGACATCGCTTCCCCCCTAGAACTCATCTTCAATGAGGCCACCCATCGCTTTTGCTCTTCTCTTTCGACTTTTCGTGTCTACCTCTCTAGGCGTTTCCTTCTTTTCCACTGGAGATAATCCCTGGACACGCTTCATCTGCTAGGAAGACGTCGGAGGAAAAGCACAGATGAATATGACTGAATTATCAAGCAAGCTTGTTATGTGTAGGGGAGAAGATACTCTTGTCTGCGAGTATCAGGATGTCCTTGCTTCCCTTCGGGACGTTTCTCTCCTCCCTCAGCGCTATGCTGGGGAGGTTATATCGCGCCGTAGTCATGTTTGTTTTCACCTTTCTGTCTAGTAAGTCCTTTTCTTGAATCACATCCACACGGGGATACGGCAAACGATGGAAGAGGAACGTATTCTTGTATTCAGTATGAGACACCGATGTCTTTCTTTCTCACAAGTCTTCCCTTCGAAATGACAGTGTAGTGGCTGGTCCCATGGAATCCTAGTTCAGTGTGAGAATCTATACACATCATTCTCTCGCATTCTTCAAGTAAGGTCGGACCATATGAGAGGATAGGAAGACAAAGCCACTGTGTTTCTTGAGTTGGAAGAGTGACGGATGCTGCGCCGTCATTTCCCTTTTTGAATATTCCTGCGTGCTCTATGGAGTGTATGCACACTGCAAGGCAATGTACAGACACATCATTAGTCACCCTGTGGAGTCTTCCTGTAATCCTTCGGCTCTTCCCTCCGCCCTGCTTCAGTCTTTCTTTGGACCGCTTCAAAATGTGTTTCAACGTCTCTCCTTCTATGGGGCTTAGCATGATATGATCTTCTGGCTCCTCTTTAGCCGAAATGCAGATAAGGTCGCTTCGAACCTTCTTCATTTCGAACAAGATCGTTTTCAGGCGGGCATACATACCTCCTTTGTATGAGCACATGCAACCTAGAGCAGACGACCTTGCACCGGTCTTGATGAGAGCAGATGTCAGTGAGAAAGAAGAGTGGAGAAAGACATTCTTACATTAGACTTTTCTTTCTGTCAGCCCTACGATTAGCATCTAGTCCAGATCTTTATCTATTCATGTCACTCTTTTCCTTTTAGTGGATATTGTGTCTTTTTCTCTTCTCCTTTTCTTTCGTTCTCTCTGTGCTTGTCTGTCTTTTCCCTTGTACATGCAAGGAGATTGTAGAATGTGTCGGCGAGAAGGTACTGAGTGATGTCTGTCACATAGCCACTTTTTTAGTCCTTTCAGCTACTCAAGGCCCATCTCTCGAATCTGATATACTTTGAAGATGTCTGAGGTATCCCTTCTCTCAAGTCAGCATTTCGATTCTTTCCCATTCGCTTTCTCCTCTCCTCTTACAGATATGTCTGAGATGGAAGTTCTGCTAAGTCGATCTGCTTCTGCTATGGCTTCATCGATCAAAGAAGCTTCGTGCTGCGGCGGGTCCTCTCCTGTAAGGGGGGAAGAGAATAGTACAAAGACGGAGACACCTAAGAAGGACATCTGTACAGTGGCTGTAGCTCAGCATCTCTTGAAGATTGAAGAGCATCTGAGGACTCAGCCTCCCTCTACGGTATGTCTCCTTTCCTAGGCATGTGTATTCACATCGTCTGTTGTCGCACCTCCATACTAACGAAGACTGTTTTTTCCTTGTGACTCTGGCGGATATACGCGTGCGCCTGTCGAGCTGTGCTTCTTCGGTTTTCTCCTTCATGTTAGATGACGCCGGGGACTCTTTTTAGATGTGTCTACGAAGTGGTAAGGTAGCTTCTTCTCTCTTGGCTCTCAGCTCGTCTCCTCTTGTCTCTATTCACCACTGACGCAATCAAACCACTTGAGGGGTGGCGCAAAACAAAGATGGAGGAGTAGAACAGACGCCGTGTCTTCGAGGAAGGAGTTATGTACATAGTCTGTCTCTGTTGTCTCGAATTATCTTCTCGTCACGAGGCTGTCTTCGTCCTTTACTCTTGGTCTTCAGCTCCATCACAGGGGAACTTCTACTGCGCGAGTGGTGGTAGTTTCCTTCACAAAAGAATGCTGGGCAGACATATCTACCGTGGAAGATCCACGGCTCTTCCGTTCTTCTCTTTCTTGTATACGAGATGACAACAACTTTCCTGGCTGGTTTCACGATACTCTTACACACTCGTCAGCATACACTGCCAAGGACACTGTTCTCTGTTAATGTGCGGGTGCTAACCCTTCCTGCTCGAGAGCTTGGCAGGATGTTTCTTTCGGCGCTGTGTCTCTGGGGAGATCCAACCGTGTCTCGAGTATCTATGTTTGAATGATGTTTTGTCTCTCTGTTCTCCGGCGTTTTACTCACGCCCATTCCTCCTCCTCAGCCGTTTCTCGGCCTTTGTTTCCCAGAAACCCTCCTCGTCTTGTGCCTTCCTTCTTTCAGGGCATTGCTGCAGGTTTGTATTGTTTGGCAACTCCTATCCCCGACTTCTGTCAGCTCGTTGCTCTCGAGTGCAAAGTGAAGTCTCATGCTCTACGTCATCATCTGGCTGAAGTGGTTGAGAAACTTCGCCGGAAACAACAAGTTACAGATGCTGTGACGGCCCGGGCTCGTCAGGTCTTTGATCCTGATTGCCCTGAGAATCACAAAGTAGGTTGCTCTATGGGAAGAGTCCCCACAACTTTTCAAAGGGGTGGTAAAAATCTACGAGACATTGTAGCTCTGCTGGAGAAAGTGTCGTGAGCCGTGCCCCGGAGAAAAGAAGAGAGAGGCAAAGAGGAAAGAGAACAAGAGGAGACAGATATCTGAATGAGAAAGGGTTTTGCCGTGGTCTATTCGTCAAAAGAGTTCCTGGAAATCCCTACGCTACCGGGGATCGAAGCATCACACATATGTTTCGACTTCGGTGGGTCATGCAGCATGCAGATATCTCATGAAAACGGTTTGACCGGGGGGAGGAAGGATTAAGCGCACACAGCTATTGCTTGACGACGACAGGGTTTCTATGACCAGGTGGCGACATGTCGCGTCTTTATGTAGCGATATTTGTATCCTGTCTTTTGGTGGAGTTTCGTACAGTTATCTGTACTCTACACCCTGCATGTTCTCTCCATGTCTTTGCTTGTTTGTGCTTGCTTTTCATATCCCGCCGTGCTTCGCTGAGTTTGTCTCACCTCGCCTCTGTCTCTTCATGGTGTGTTGTGTGTTGACGAAATGTGTTGCAGCGCCTTGAGCAAATGTGGACTTTGTTTTTCGATTATAAGCCGTTGCCGCCATCTTTCCAACACTGTTCTTCCTTCACAAACAACTCTGCCGCCCCCCCATGCCGGCAACGTTCAGTCACAGCGAGCCCATCTCAAGCTTCTACTTCTACGGTATCTCGAGCTACTTCAGCGCGCTCCACATCATGTTCTGCTTCTCTCACGTCTACGGCGTCCTCTCCTTTGCCCTCGAATGAATCTCCTGAGTCTTCTTTCTTGTCACAATGCCCCGAGAAACATCGCCAAGGTGCAAGGGGAAACGAGGAGCCGAGGGACACGCCAGACGTGGATTCCACTGCGTCTCCTGAATCAGGTGATACCCCGCAGCTACTGACTCAGTCCTCTTCCTGGGGAGAGCTCGGATTTCAGCATCCTTTAAGAGATTTCAGGGCTGCAGGATGCTTAGCAGCAGACTGTCTTTTATTTCTTGGAGGGCGATTTCCATCGCATGCGCGTCGACTTCTCCAACAGAGTCATGAGGAAACTTTTTGGATGCCCTTCGCGGTTACTAGTGAGTTGCCCCCGTACGCATTAGAAGTGCTTGAGATGCACGAGATGACATGGCTGTTCACTCACAGTTCTGCTCGTCATTTTTCTTGATGTGTTTGCCGACAGTGTGAGAGTAGCTTCTGCGACGGTGTTCAGAGTCTTTTCGTGTCGATATCTAGTGATGGACTTGTTGGCTCTATCCGTTGCAGTATTGTACCGCGAATGGTTCTGTGCATGCATATCGTAGCTGTTAAGTAAACAGCGTATGTATGATTGTCAGTGTAGCGCACGACAGCCGCCTCGACGAACCCGGGAGATCGTCTAGTCTTGTTCTAGTTTCCTCAAGCTGCAAGCGTCTGGGCAAGCACGGAAGCATCGACAGTTGCATTTGTGTGTATCGACACCTGGTACTTGTCATTCACGAATGTTTGCCTGATTAGGTGTTTCTGTTAAGAGCCTCTTTCGAGTCTAGGACGAATCACGTGTCTCGGCGACCGTCTCAGTCGCGTGCCCAGGGGTGTCCGTGAGAAAAAGAGAGACGAGACAAGGTGTGTTGACCGCCTGTGTGTTTTTCTGCGTATAGGCATCAATGTTGTAGATTGGCTTCTTCACATGATGAACCGACGTCTTCTGGATATCTTCTTTCTCGCGTGTGGAGACGACGGCTTCTGGGATCGAGATGGCCTTTCGGTCTCCGAGCAGCGGAGTTTGTTAATAGAGCCCCGGACGTCTGGGCCGCCACGAGCTGCTAAAGCGTCAGGAGTCTCTAATTCCAATATTTCTTCAGCTGAAAAAAATCAAAAAGACAGTCACAGTTCTCACCAAGGAAGACGGGGAGAAAGAAGTCAAGATGTCAATTGCACAATGTCTCCTGTCAAGGAGTCCGAAGAAGCGGTTCCTCAAGTTTTCTTTTTTCTTTTCGTTGCTGTCTTGTCCCACTTCTGCCGTTTCTGGAGGAGTCGAAAGCCGGAGAACATCATGCAGTTCGGGAAAGTATGTACGAGAGAAACAGGTGGACAAGACATAAGATTATAACCTGGTGTATAGGATCATTCATGCATAGGCTATATGAAGTGTCTACCGGCTCATTGGAATTCCATTTGTCTACCAGGGGGGTAGTTCTCTGTACACTAAAAAGCGTGGCCTAGCTTTAGAGCCGTCGTTACGTGCACAGGGTGCCAGTAACAGAGACGCATGAGTCCGACCTGCCACATACGACACCCCCCCCCC
>NW_027156631.1:0-357 GCF_002600585.1 Cystoisospora suis | reverse complement strand
CGTTTGTCCGGCTCTTGCTAGAAGAAAAAGGAGGGCATTCACGTCTTTTCTGCTTTTAATCTCGAATCGATTCTCGTAAAGAGAGAAATGGGCATGTGAGGTTCTACGGTCGTCGTCATCGCATGGCGCGGAGTATGGGACATGTAGCAGTCCTAAGGCGATTCGCTCACTCTACTCATCCTGGTCGTAGACACTGGCTGTAACTCATTGCTGATATGTGGGTTCCAGGTGGTAGCTCTATGCCAAGATCTAAAGCGGGACATATCCATTCTTTCATTCTTTGTTTCGTACGAGGCAGATTTCTTTTCTTTTGCTTCAGCGCTGTCTCCCCCTTCATTCACTCACTGGCACACAGGC
>NW_027156630.1:0-414 GCF_002600585.1 Cystoisospora suis | reverse complement strand
GGTTCTGCGCGTGCGGAAAGTTCACCGGGGTTCCTCGACCTGTGCACGACCTTCCTCTACCGCTATCTCGGCGGCAGTCACCTCCTCCGGGTATGGGACCGCTCTGTCCCTTTCTGAACCGCCTCCCTACGAAGCGCGGTCTCGATACCCCAGACGGTCCTATCCCCTGATGCGCCTCTCTCTGTCTCTGCGGGCCTCCACAGAGTTGTTCTTGCTTGCTGTACTCGAATCTTCGGCTGAAAACGCTCCCCTCTCGAAAATCCCTCTTCTCGCCGATCTGGGCTTCTGTGCAACACTCGGGGCAATCTGGGTTTAACCGCCGCATGGGACTCCGAGGCCGTTAGGCTGCTCTAGCAGCCCTCTGTTGATCCCTTTCGGGTACTCATGCCTCTGGCCAACTTGTAATCTGGTAAA
>NW_027156629.1:0-14758 GCF_002600585.1 Cystoisospora suis | reverse complement strand
GATGGTACTCCCGGCGATGGCGTTGTCGCGGGGTGTTTTTGCGTCTACGCCATCGCCGGGAGTACCATCTAGCGCAGAGGAGGCGGGCGACCTCGGCAACTCTCCGGATCAACCAGACTGTGGCGAGTGCCATCCTGAGGACCAGTCTTCTACTCGAATTCGGCACCGTTTGTTGATGAGTGCGACAAGAGCCGGCCCGGGATTGGCTTCGTTTGACGACAAGCTGCGCCAAGTAACAGCGGCTGTACAGCAGTACTCGTTCATGGTAGCTAGACTGAACCCGGTGATACGTGACTTCATCTTTCAGTACAAGCCGACGTCCAAGCCCAGCACACAGCAGCTGGCGAAGGGAATCAGGGAACTTCGTCGTCATCTGGAGCTCACTCGTAATGTCGCGGTTACACAGGGCTGGCTCGAAGCTGGGCATTGCCGTTTCGCTGGGCAGTCGCTTTCCGAGTTCAGAGGGCTTACCGAGCAAACGTGCGAAGTTTTGGCAGGCTGTTTGATGGAAGGCAACACATCGACTCTGTCCATGTTGGTTTCGCAGATATACCCGTCCTTGCGCAGGACAATGTTCGCCTTCATCACTTTTTTACGCCGTTGTCCCGAACAGCAAGCAGACGAGATTCGAGGGGCCTTGCTCGATGCCGAGATCATCTTCTCGGCGCTGGCTAGTGTTGCTGAGGAACTCTCGGGTATCGCACGCCGCCTCGATGATGCGCCACCCGTGGTCCCCAAGCAACGTTCTCACGCACAGCTCCAAGAGAAACACCCTCTCCCGAAATAAGTGGTTTCGAGCGCAAGCCCTGCTGTAGGCGGTGTCGGTCGAGACGCTGTGGCAGATTGCGGTGACAGTGAAGAATGACTAAGCTCAGCTAGCTGTAACGAGTGCCGATCAGCGTTGGGTTTGTCAGATGTGAACAAAAGTCGGGGAGTTTTCCAGTAGAGGGATGGCCGGCTCGTAAACACCCTGAGGTATTGCACACTAACGCAGCAGAATCGATGGCGGCAGCTCCGTGTGACTGTGGACTGGCGCGAAACGTCTCGGGCTGCTGCTTTCTCGAAGAGGAGGGTTTTAATGAACAACCGGAAGCGCGTGTGCAGTTTACCTGTTTCCGCTTGTTGGTAAGGTGGAAAGCGTGCTCCAAGGTCGACTTCTTAAAAAGGGGTGCGTAGCGCTGCAGCCGTGTTGTGAGTCTGACCGCCGACATGCCTCGTGAGTCACAACCTTGTACGTCAAAGTTGTGGTTGTCCTTCTCACGGACATTTTATCAGGCACAGCCTCACTGATGCTGCGCGAGGCCGTGGCGGCTGCGTGCCATGGTGGTGTGGACTACACCTCGCCGAAGTGTTCGAATGCGCTTGGCGCGTGGACAGGACTGCAGGGCACAGCACTGCATCCGCTTCAGTGCAGTCTGTTCTGTTTCGGGAGACGCATACACGTATCGAGGAGTTGGTCGTCAAGCCTTTCAGGAGAAGGGCGGTGCTCCTCAAGTTTCTGGCGAAACAGCTGTCGTTGCGGGTAGCGGAGAGATAGGGCGGCACGTAGCCGGCAGAAAGACTAGAAGTGAGAGCTGGACAGGCGGGGGTGAAGAATCTATCAGCAGACTGCTACCAGGGTTGCGCAGGGCCAGTCAGTCCAGACCAGCCATGGCTAAACCTTATGAACCCGAATTTCAAAGCAGTGCATGCTGCAGACCTGTTTGGACTGCAGCCTACATACAGCCTCGTAACACGGGATGACTGAAAGAAGACGCTATTTGCGTCTTAATTTGCTTCCCTTACGTACTGAGGTTACTGAAACAGGCGGATTCGCCGTGCGGCTCACTTTGAGGCAGATCGCGCACCACCGTTGTACCCTGCTGTCCACTCGAAGCGAAGAGACAGGAGTGTGAAGCAGAACAAACACTTGTTAGAACCAGTCCCCAGAGACTCTGTTGACCAGTGTCCTTAATGTCGAACGATCTAGTGGACGACAGAAGACCACGGTTCAAGCAGGGTTCACTACGGCAGGCCCAGAGCAACGACGAGATCGTACGGACGTGGCATCTGGGAGAAACATAAGAAAGCGTTGAGCTGCGCTAGATGAACGGCCACATCGCCTCGGCGCCGGGACTGTGGTGGGGCCGCAGAGGAGCCGGAGGGTGGCGTCGGAGTCAACCAACGGAGAGGTCGTCGTTGAAATACAGGTGAATAGTCGGTATATGCTCATTGGGATCGATGAGTAGCTCTTTCAGTCTGTCCTCATCGTCCGCGATGCCGTTTTCTTCTAGCGTCTTCTTCATATCCAACGGTTTCCCGAGTCTTTTCCAGGTGTACGACTCCGCGTGGCTGTTCTCCGTTAGGTACCTCGTCCGAATTTCCTCGATAGTGTCTTCAGACGCCACCTCCAAAAGGACTTCGTGTTTTGCCAGCAGGTTGTGAATCCGGATCTTCCGTGATTTTTTTGTTAGCTGCCCGATCACGTATGTTTCATCTCGCCACCAGGGGGTGCCGATGTTGGTTGCCCACTCAGCACAAGGGTACGGTGGCGGGACATGAATGAATCGTCCTTGGGGAGTGTACGGCTGGTCAATCCCTGTCTCAGGGTCGATATGCCGTTTGGGATCACGAGTCTCTTGATCAAACCAGACTGATATATCGGTCCCGGCTGCTGCAATCAACGGCAACGCGAGCTCGTTTGAGTGTTTCACCAGGAGTGGGGTCAGATCTAGCACACGGCCGAACAAGGCGACCCAACAGTCGTAATGGGAACTGTGGCGGGCAACGTCGCTCATGGTATAATATCTACATCTGGCCACTTGTTTTGCCACCAGTCGAGGGTCCACATCTTCGTAGTTCACTTTTGTTACTGTAGTTTTCAGCATTGTAGGAAACTAAACAAGATATTGATCTCTTCTTGAGCTGTAAGAGCTTTTCTCTTGCGGGGTTACCTCCCATTCGGATAGGGTCAGTTGTCGACGCGACAGCTAGTTAGCGGTTCTTCTTACCCTAACGGGAAGCGGTCATACCGAACGTGTACAGACTCGGCTCGCCTGTCCCAAAAGTATTGGGAGCAAGATTTTTCTTCTCCGTTGAATTCAGCTGCAGCAGGTGATGGTCTGGGCAGTCTGAGTGCTCGTTGCATTCCTGGGAAACTGCCTTGTTTACTTGGTGGCTTTAATGAGGGGTTGGGGGGCGAAGGAGGTCGGGATATCCTGGGCTTTGCATGCGGGTAACGAATGAAAGCTAAACGCCGCCACAGAGTTCTAGTGATACAAACCGCAACATAGCTGAGTGAGGGACCCAATGCAAGCCGTGCAGATAAGCTGGTATCGTAGCTGAGGGCCGAAGGAAGGCCAAGTGAGAAAACACATCATATGCTGCCTTTAGTGTGGTGGTGCTGAATAACAGTAAGAGCAGACCTGCTGCAGGAACGTGCATGTCTTGAGTTGGCTTGTTAGAAGGAGGGCTCAGCGAACGACACTCGCAACCGTAGGCAGCAGATAGTGTGCAACCCCAACAAGCAAAGTCCGGATCAGTGGGTCAGCGAACCGGCCTCACCGTGCCCGTGAACGAAGTCGCCGACTCCTTCGCGGCTTTTGAAGCAGCTGAAATTGGTCACTGACAGCCCGACAATGTAATTTCTCGGACTAAGTCGGGATGGGCTCAGCGGCCGTAGTCAGGGGGCATGGCAGGCAAAGCAAGTTGCACGAGCGAAGAAATGCAGAATACCCTTATGCATCAGGCCAGGTCACGAAGCTACAGTCCTATTCCAAAGTAAAGGTCAAGTCCGTTGCCCAGGCAAAGTTCCTCAGTCGGACAGAACACAGCCAGGTCTCAAGAACAAAATTTGTCACCGTGAATGCCTCTCCTTCGGGGTCCCTGTCGGTGGGCTGCAAGAAACAGCGAGCTCACGCGGGAAAGGTTTGTTGACCAAACCCTGATACATACTAGGTTATGCAACACCTGTCGGCATACGGCCCCCCAAAACACGGGGTTGAACACGCGTAGTCTCTGCTGTCCCACGGGCGATAAGAACGTCACCCCCCCGTAAAACAGGCGACCCGTGAAATGGAAGCGGGAATACTCAGAGGTCCGGCAGCAAGCAGTTCCGACGGCAGGCCTCCTCTATGAGTCGTCGCCACGCTACTTGCGAGCTGCACATACACCCAGGCTGCAGACCGTGAGCATGCCCGGCAGTAGAAGAGCAGACGTTGCAACTATAGAGAAACGAGAGGCTCGCTGGCTGGACACGCGCCCGGGTGCCATTTCACACTTTCTGTCAAAACGTATCCGGAGCGTCTCCGCCTCACCCTAGACGGTTCGGGAGGCCCCAGAGTTCGGCGTGTAGCTAGGTATTTTTTCTGCGGAACCCTCCTGCGCCTTCTGTCTCTTTTTACTACGGTTGTCAGACCCGCCATGATTCGGGGTTAGTCTCGGAATACTTGGAAACGACTCTACGCGTGCGCTCCGCTTCCTGTGCATTCCAGCACATCTGAGCTTCCAGAATAGTCCTCTGAACAGATCTGCCAGAAAACATTGCTTAGGGAGTCGCCTTCGGTGGCTGACAAGGGGCCGTCTACGTTTCGGTCGGCACCGCGGGCTGTCTATGCACGCTGCCTGGACCTGTATGAAGCGATTATCTACAGCAGAGCCTGCGACGTCCTGGCCCTTGGTTCCTTACTGTGCAAAAGTAAGCCAGGGCAAAGGAACCCGTGACGGCTTGCTGCTTTTGTGTGTTTCAGTCGAGCGACCGCCAATGCATAGGGGAGGAATTCACTTGGTCCAGCTCGCAATCTCTTAATTTTGCTACGTGAACCTTATTGTGGTTAGCCCGCAGATCCCACCTGCACGCAGACTCAGACGGTCTGGGCCTCGGAAAAAAAGTACGGATATATCCATGGTCTGGACGCTCAATCACAAAGGAAAGATGGCTTTGCGTCCCTGTCTGCAGGGAGGACATTCTCCCCTGTCTGCTTTGCGGACGTCCCGACGACACCTTCCTCTCTTCCTGCTAGCTCTACTTTTACTTGCACAGCCCGTCTGCTTCGGTAAGACGAAGACGACACATACCTTCGGCAACAACGTCCTCGAGGCCTCCCCGGCCCAGGGCCTCCAGGCAAACGAACCATCCTTTTTGCAGGCAACCCCCAAGCCAAAGGCCAAGGTACGCATTGCTACCTGCCACGAGATTGGCAGGGTAGAAGAGAATGGGCACATTCAGCTCCCATGTGAGCACACAGAGCCTTACTTTCGCGGCATCTCCTGCAATGAAGCATCACAGCTCGGACTTCCCAGTACAGTAGTCATCTCTAACCTCTCCACAGAGTGTTCGACCCCTCAGCTGGAGGACCTTTCTGCTGGAGCCGGGTCGAAATCATTAAACGTGGTGATGCTGGTGTGTCCACTTCCTGTCAGACTGCGTCCCTGAGTGACATTTCAGAAGACGTTGCTGCCGAGGATTTAGTGAAGTGGGCAAAGGACCCTGCAAGCAAGGGACTCTCCCCATCGTACCCCGTGGACTTGGTATCATGTGGTGACAACATTGAGGCGATGCTGTACAGCAAACACGGCGGCCACTCAGGAACCCTTGAGACAATCCTTCCTGCGTACAAGTTCCATGTTGAGAGTTATCAGCGAAGTCGAAGAAGCCAGAGAGAGTCCATGGTGGAATTAAAGCAATACAAATCCCTGAAAATGCTCTTTATACAGTGGTAGGATTCTCTGCAGTGTGCTATATGCGCTCGCTTGCGGCTGGCAGTGTGACCGAATATGCAGGGGGCCGAGGTCTTTCTAGTCTCACCAAATCCGACACCCAGACTAGCTACCGAGAATGGAAGACCTGTACAGCATTTCAAGAGAACCAAATTTTCTAACTGCGCAGGCTAAAACCGCGCGTATATGCATTGTCTTAGTTTCATGTGTGCGCCCCTGGAACTTTTCACAGAGGTGCAAAGCTTCGCACCGCGATAGACAAACAGTGTCCAGTGCATCACCGCACTCAGAAAAGGAGAGCTGAGCATGTACAGTTTCTTTGTCACATCTCGGCGCCCGGTTGATTACTGAAGCTGTTTTAGTGCTCCGCGGTGTCTGCAGGATAATGCCGTCAGAGATTTTTGTGACCCCGAGAAGTTTGTTACAACTCGCTGATTCACCTTTGTATTTGTGTACTCGCAGGAATGCCGAGTTTCTACAACCGACAGCGTGGGAGCTTCTGCAGCCTGTGATACCAACAGACGAAAACAAGGTTGATATAAATCAAATCGGCGCAATATTCGTGACGCTCCAGGAGAATAACGGCAGATCGGAATCGGAGCACAAGTCATTCCTGAAGAGGCTTGTTGCCGGGCTCAACGCTTTAAGCCGACATCGTACGTGGAACCTGGAGAGTGCTACTTTCGTCGAATTGAAGAACGTCATTGGGACGAAACCGACTGCTCAGGGTCCTAAGGCTAACCACCAGGCTATGTACTTCGTCGGACGCTCTCACGTGCCGAAGGCAGCAATCGACGAATGCCAGTGGGCTCTCAACAAGCGGGAAAAAGGGTTCGTTGGGATCTCTGTTGCATTTGCCGACATGGGCAGGGTCCTTGTTCTGGGGTCTCATCTCCCGACCTCGAAGGAGAACTCCAAGAAGGTTGTACAGGAGATGTTTGATCAGATGGTCACACAGTGCACTCCGAAGGAATACAGATCGGAAGGTCAGCAAGCAGTGTCTGGATCTTCCTCCCTTTAGCAGCTGAAATGGTTTCACGGGAAAAATTGGGCGGCGCGCACTATACGGCTGTGGCACATCAATACCTCGCCGTCGACGTCTCGGCTTTGCTAGGCATCTGCTTACGAGCGTGTGGACACATCTGCACTTCTTATCACCGTAGAGTCGGCACACCTGCAGTGTGCCCGCGTTTATCCAGCTTGATTCATTCGACCTCTTCTAAAACACCAGCTGGCATCGGCTACCTCCCTAATCACACACGGCGCCGCTCACTATTGTTTTGGTTTTGTATTCGCTCAGGTCTCGGCTATTTCGGAGGCGGAGTATACCTGCTAGGCGATTTCAACAGCCGGTTTTCGAACGAGTCAGCACAGAACATGTTCGAACACCTCAAGGACAATTCGGACTACAAAGACCTCTACGAGCTGCCGCCCCCCGAAGCAGGCGCGAGTACGCCTCCTGTTTTTACCATCGTTGTATTTCTGCTCCTTGCGGACTCGCTATCCCGTGATACCAGCGGTGTCGGTTCCTCCTTAACTCCTCTCCGTAGAATCGTATATTTTGGGTCGAGCTGAATCTAGAAATTGCCAGTGCCGCTCTATCTAACATAGGAGTTGCTACAGGAGGCTCACATGGGTGCTTCCCTAAGCCCTGCACTAGAGACTCAAAATGTGTGTGCAGGCCCGGTTCCGCGTGCTCTGACCCTAGCATATGTGGGCACTGGAGAAGGCCGGACAGGCCGACGTGCTCGCGTCTTTTCTGTCCTTGTGCCACGACGCAGCCCCGGAGGCGCAGAAGCTGAAGCACATTCTGGACTACGACGGGAGCGATAAGGAAACGCGGTTTGCCCCCCTGCTGTGGGCCGTAGATACTCTGGGAGGTTCTAATGAGGTCGAGGGCACCGACGGCGACATTCGCACGACTTTCGTGAATAAAGGGTTTGGATTCACGAGTACTTGCTACGCGGGCGCCTACTCGTACAGCTGGAGGAAGGGGTGTAAGCTCGAAAAAGTTCCGAAGGTGAGCGTCTTGCAATTTGTTTGGACCGCTGCCGGCCGCTGCACTTCACAGGTGTCACGAAAGGTTCTCGGAGAACTGCGGCACTGCGTAACTAAGTGCCGCCTTCATTGAATTCTGCTATCACTTTAGTAACTGGGTGTCCGGGTTCGCTTGGATCGAGCGTGCTGACAGTACCGGTACACTCGCAGTTTTGTGCACCTATTTCGTCGGAATACTCCTGTCTGATGTGCGTCTCCACAGCTTGCTGAGTTGACCAAGAAGTGTCTAAACCCTAAGTCTGAGAGGAAACCAAGTGACACCGGCTTTCTGGACCGTCTCGTTGTCCGCGTTGTTCCCGAATCGCGATCTTCGTCTTGGAAGCATCATAAGCATTCTAGTCTGCCTCCTGTGGACGCTTTCATCACTTTTTCTGGACAGCTCATGAACCTCAGAAGCGACCATCTCCCGCAGGTGTTCGTGGTACAGTTGCTGAGGGTATCCCGCCCTCGTGATAGAGCACGATCCGCGTCTCCGATAGCGAAGCTTGCACGCCGCAAAGCAAGGATATACAGATCCCACAGCTTGGATCGTTCAGAACTGGATACATGACTGTGACTAAAGGACATTGTTTTACGTGCTATTCTGCATGACAGGGACGGTAGCACGCCCTAAATGAAAGACATGCGATGTCCAGCAGGGCTAAGGAAAACTGTTTTGTTTCTGAAAGATCTTCAGCCTTCACCGGCGCCTTGCACGGCTTTCGGAATCCGTACAAAGCGCCGCGGGTGTTCACACCCCGTTCTGACCCCCCGTTCTGACCCCAGTCAGTCCAGGGCTTGCATGGTCACGGGAGGGAGCTGGAAGACAGACCTGCATGACTGGAGGGGAGACTGACTCTGTTCACCCGTCAGAACCATAGTCTATCCGAGCTCTTCCTGTGGCACTCGAGTGCTTTGGATTGACGGGTGGGAACGCGCTTCTCTGAGGGGACACAAACGGAAGAAGAGCTGCAGGCTACTCTACTCTTGCGCTGAGGCTGGCCTTGAGTTCAGCCAGCCAGTTGTCCAAGCTGCTGGGTCCGGCTCGGGAAAGCAGTACTGTGGGTAGCAGCAAGTGTTCTGTAGGTCGCGGACTGCGTGGGGCGACCGACGTTTCAAAGGGCACATGGGCACCAGGAAGCCACTGGACGTCGGCCCTTGGGGTATTTCGCGGAACTTCGCCGCTGCAGGGTCACGTACCGGAGGACAGGATCGCGTCAGCGACAGAAGTACAGAACCGAAAAAGCCAGTCCCAGTTCCTGACAGTGACGGCTTGTGCAGAGGCAGGAACCACTGTGAAGATAGTGTGCTCCGGCCTACGACAAGGAACCGCTTATGTGTTAGCCAGGGATCATGCGGGCGCCAGGGCGTGCATCTACGATCTTTGTTCGTTTACTAGGCATTTCCGCCGCTACTACCTGTCGTTCGGCCCTGACGTACAGCCGCTGTAGGTTTGTGGCGAACTGGCCGGCGACTGCGCCGTCCTACCAGTGCTCGGGTATTGGGCAGCTCACCAGGACCAGCTGCTCTGTTGTTTGGAGATGCTGTCAGGCTTTTCTGCTGCCCCACCTATTCCTACCAAGAAACACTGTATTTGTTGGTAGACCGGCTGTTGAGGTGTCAGAGCAGCTCCCACACACTTCCCCGGGGGCTCATACGGCTCGCCCGGGGCCGAAGCTGACGGCTGAAACGGCAATATAGTCGCTGTAAAGCATCCAGAAAGCAAACGCAGATTGCCAAAACAGCTGTCAGCTTGTCGGCTGTCTTGGATCCAGCCAGCAGCACCGACTGCGCAGGCACATCTTCCGTAACCTTTTCGCTACCAGGCGTTACAACAGCCCACATCCTGCAGGCATGAAGTCCCGGGCAGGTACGGCACTGTTCTGGACGTGACAGTTTGCTTAAGAATTTGGCAGTTTAGCTAGCCACACGCGTAGACGTGGTAGTGTATGTACGACTACTGGCGACGTAACCACTACAAGGGCGAGGGAAACAATTGACTGCGCAGAGCGGCACCGGAGGTATTACAGGCACACAACCCCGATCCGATTCAGACTTGCTCTAAGTTCTGAGGACAGACGAGCTGCCGGTGGCTATTACACAATAGCTTCAGCCTCTTGGCACGGAAATCGACCCTTCTTCAAAAGGGCATCCCGCACCCAGTCGCCCAGCTACTCACAGAGATGCCACTCGGTCGCGCCATCACGAAGGCGTCGGCTCGCACAGCTGTAGTGGTCCCTGCGAGTAGGGACGAACTGCACGCTTCCGTTCTAGGCTCCGTGCTGGTTGTGTCAGAACGTTGGTTTTGTTCAGCTGGTGACCCTATGAGCTGTGAAGAGCACTCACGCGAGCGAGAAGGCAAGACTGCTGCTCGTCAAAAGAGTTTACCAGGAGAAGTCCTCACCAAAGAGGAACGAAGCAGTTAGCAGCAAGGTCGTGAGAGCAGGAGCCCTGTCCAGATTTTTTTCACTAGAGTCTCTTCAGCACTTACGCGTTGCAACAGCTCAAACTCTTCCGGTGTGAGGCCCCCTAGTGCCATAAATACCTGTATGGACGATCCTTTGTGGCTCTTAGTGTCTCCCCTTTCTTGCATGTCCCAGCCTGGGAGCTCGGCAGCTTACCAGGAACTGACATTCGGTTGTCTCTTGCATACCTGTTACTAGGGAGAGAGTAGCAGACACACTGCCTCACACGCCACAGAGCAGCCCAACTCAGAGTAACAGAGACACGTAACCAGTGAGAAGCACGTGCTATCCGATCCACCCGTCCACAGAAACCAGTGAGGGGGTATGACAGGGACGCTTTTGGAAAAAAAAGTGTTTGCCCGACCGGGCAGAGGCCTCATTCGTGGAAGCTGCCCCAAGTCGACGGAAGCCCGAAGCAGGAGCACGGCAAGTCGGGAGAGGTCGAAAGAACAGTGGCTTCAGCAAAACCGGAGCGTGTGAACACATTTGGTGCCTGCGCGCACCTGACGAATGCTGCAGGCGTGCCACATCGTGTTTGTTTCCTCTCGGCTAGCGATTCCTGTGCTTCGCACCATGGATATGGGGTCTCTTACAAAGTGCCGAGTTTGGGAGGGCTCTCCATGGCCTCGAGGGGGCAGAACGCGGACAGTCAAGTTTCCCCAGAGGTGCGCTCAGTCGTTGACCCAGACCAAGAATGTCCGTCCGCGTATCTACGCACGACGTTAAGATACTTTTCGGCACCACGCCAACGAGAGAAGCGCAACGGCACGACCAAACCTCAGCTGGTAAACTGGCAAATCCGGAGCTTGACGAGAGAGGCGAGAGCTGCAAGACGTTATGTGGGTCCTCACATCGAGGGAGTTCGTGATGTTGAAACGCGCTGGTGCCGGCGAGGACGTAGCAACTTTTGCCGCCGCCGTTGGGTGTCTCAAGGTGGGATATGCACGTCGCGAGTCAGGTGTGTGTGGAAGGAAATGTGTATGATTGTGATATAAGCGCCGTTTACTGCAGGAGGCGCCTCTTGTTTATTCGTTGTGCATATGCTGAAACAGAAGTCTACATTTCGGGATTTGCAAGCTTTGTGTCAGCAGTCGCACGCGGGGTGGTCACCCCATCCAAATATCAAGACAGGAACCAAAACTGTGCTCACCATTGGGGCGCGGAGGATGGTTGGCCTCACGTAGGTACCCAATCTCTTGTGGTGTCCAAGCGCGCTGCAGTCTCCTGTGCTTTTGTCAGCTAGTATATGCACATGCGCACCGAAACAGAAAGATGCTGGAATCAGCAAACAGTTCCCGTCACATGCGGTCTCGGCCTTAGGAGTACATGCACTGCCCCTTTATTGAGTCGGGGGATTCGTGGTCGTGGAATGATGGCAACGCCGAATTTTGCGAGACCGAAAGAGGCAGATAATCGCGTTGTCTGGCGGCTGAGGGTGTTGCGTGCTTTCTTTTGAGGGACTTATGATCTGGTGGACTGCCGCGTTTTCTCTCTCCAACAGCTCACGCGCTGTACGTCATCCGTCTCCCCCCCCACATTCACTCCAACAAGCCCATCGGCATCTTTTCACGCTACCTCATGAGACCATCATATCCGCTTACTTCGTCGTTGTTGTCGCTTCTTGTATCCATACTAGGCTATACCTTCTTCAGCCTGTCAACATTTGTGTTTGTTTGGTGGCTCTTCCACATCGCATCCAATCCTGGTCACGACACTCCGTCGGCGCCCGCTGGTGTATTGATTGGAATATTTGGAATGATACCTCATTACTTGGTTCGAGGATTGCTTTGAGGGTAGCTGTTTTTCGCACCTTCTTGGTTGCCCGACCTCTTCGTTTCTTTCATCACTCGTTGCAAAGGAAGGACCCCGAAACAAGCCCCAAGCTGCGACCACCTGGCTCCGCGTCACTTTTTCCTCGTCCGCCTGTTCGTCGATTTGCTACCGATACAACTGGAACCTTGCTTTCTAGTTCTTTTCCCGGCGGCTATTGTACAGATTTTCATCTGGGCTTGAAGTCGGCAAACTGTCTATTTTTTCTTGGTCTCCCTCGTCTCCTCCCATTAGTCGATTGCCGTCATAATGGTTGCTGCCACTTCAGAAACACCAGCAAACGGGGGGGATGGAGCGCCTGCGGCGTCTTCACCTTCCTCTCAAGGGGGCCTCGCTATGATAAAGCGCATGTCTCCATACTGGGATTCGCACATGACAGCTCCTGTATTGGACTGGATGGTGGAAAACGAGGTACGTCCAGGAAACCTTTCGACCCAAGGTAATCGTTACGAAACTCAACTCGATACAGCAAAAGTCGCCGTCCCTGGCCGTGCTATGTTTCGTACTTCATCTGTACACGACAGGATGTCGTATAGGTAGACATATGTAAGCGGACGCCACCTACGACGAAGCCCAACACGCCTTGGGAACCGTGTTTGTCCCTTCTCTTTCCTCCGTACTCTTACTTCTGTATAAAAGTTTCACGGGCCTTGGGCTTCTGTCATACTCTAAGAATTCGCAGTCACTGTGTATCTACCCTTTCCTCCACAGCTAGGTCGACTCACATTTCGTTCCTCGGATCCTCCCGCTTGAGTTCAATGAGAGAAAGGAGCGTATCCACGATTTCCTGTCTCTGCATTCCGTCCGGCCTCAATTTGCTAGGATCCCCGTCTATAGATAGCTTCTTCCAGGTCTGAACATAGTTTTGAAGTGTCGCGTATACATAACCTGTGATGAAAGTAGAAAGCAGGAGTACGCCTCTTGTTTCGTCTCTCTTTTTAGATGATAACAGCAGACGAATCTGAGAAGCTGAAAAGGGAGCTGTTGGGGGAGATGGCCACAACGCCAGAAGGCCGAGCTGTCGTTGAGGAGGAAATCCGAGAGCTGGAGAAGAAGCTGACAAATTTCAACGAGGCTATCGAAGCGTATAAAAAGGAACAACAAAAGAGAATAGGGGGCTACCCGGATCGCAAGAGCGTTGTCGAGCTTAGCGAATGGTGGACTACGGTACGCTGCATTGGAATGTACTCAAAGTTCATCCGTGAAGGCCGTGTATGATTTTGCATAGGGGAGGGACACTCTATGCTATGTTTCCCCAAGGACAGACGGGGACCGGTACGGGCTGCGTGTGCGTGATGGAGGGCGCTGCGAAGAAGCCGTTTCAGTCGACTACCCAAACTTAGTTGGCTCCTTTACCTTTATGATAGAGGGGATTTCCGCCTTGACTGTAGATGGGGCGTAGTATAGGATGATAGGTGGTTTATCCTTCAACTCTCACCGTGTTGGGAATGAATGAAGCCCGAGGAGATCCTCCGAGTCAAGGGGGAGATCGTCTAGTTCCGTTTTGAGAGTAAGCTGTAGCGAAGTTTCCTGCCTGGGCGTTCCTTTACCTCTCTCTCTTTGGCGTCCGCATTCCTTTTTGTTTCTCTTTCTTCTGCATGTAGAGCGCTGGCCAATCGCCTACCCCTCCTCCTTTGGAGATTGGCGTTGATGCGCTAGTTGTTCAGCTCGGGAAGCTACACTACAGCGTCCGGGAATACAAGAAAGCTGTTCAACAACTTCAGTACATGTTAACCACTCTTTATGAGCTTCTTGTCGAAGGTGAGAAGAGAGGAGATACAGAGTTGCTAGATACGTAGCTGCCCGTATTGTCCGTAGAAATGACTGTTATATACTCTAGGGGCTACATACGCTTCATTGGTTCGTAAAGCGTTGGGGCAGAGGCAGATCAAGAAACGGGCAAAAGAAGGAGATCGGGGTCACGTGGGATATCAATGCGGCTGTATTTGAGAGTGGGTGAATCTAGCATCTTCTTGCATTCTATACGAGCTCAGTTAGGTGCACGTATATCTTGTTCGAGAAAGCTGAAGGAGAGAGGGAAGTGTTTTTCTTCCAGAGTTCTTCAAATCCATCGCATGTGTTCCCCTGGGGTCTGTGCAGGTACAAACATTCATACTCGGATGGCATGCTATTGGGGTGTCTGCGCATCCATTATCTTGCTACATCAGCAAGGGGAGTGTCGTGGGACAGCAGAGGAAGGAGAAAAGAAAGAAGAAGAGTTGATTCAACAGTTAGACGGTGAAGACGAAGAAGGAAATGCTTCCGAGGAAATCGCTCGGAAAGCTGCCGTCGTTGAGGCTCATGGAGCCGCCCAGTGTATTCTCAAACTCGGAGACATCCTTGACCAGATTTCCGCGGCCTCGAATAACAAGAAAGATCAACAAGGAAACCAAATTTCTCTCCCCCCGTCTCTTGCTTCTCTCTCAATGAACAGGGAAGAACAACTCTTACATAGATCCTGGTTACTTCATTGGGCTATATGGCCCCTATTCCGATATTACTTCCTCGTCGTCCATACAAAACAGTTCGTACCGCGCAATCAGGCTTGGAGCTCTCTGATTGAATGGATGCTTCATGAAGGGTAAGATAGGCTGTGCTCTTCTAAGAGCCTGTCTTCATATGCTATACCCCATGTTCCCTCTCCCCCCCCCCCTTCCCCTGTCGTCGCCCAGAGAGAGGCCTGCGCGGGTGCCTTATTCCCCTCTAGGCTTTCCCTGCCCTTTAGGTCT
>NW_027156628.1:10562-10769 GCF_002600585.1 Cystoisospora suis | reverse complement strand
CTTTCTACATAAATAAGTTGACTGCTGTCTCCATAAGAGGAGAGAGATAAGGCGGAAATGGGCCCCAAGAGGACAGGAAATGTCTTTGGAAACTCTTCTTCATAAATGCAGGAATAGCAGTCAAGACGAGGTCTCCAACTGCCTTTTCATGTCAGTTCTTTGTCAGTCTACTTCGCTGATTGGTCTCCTTTTCACTGTGACAGGTTT
>NW_027156628.1:2190-10530 GCF_002600585.1 Cystoisospora suis | reverse complement strand
TTCCTTTTTTCTTTTCTCCTTTCAACCTCTTCTCTCTGCGCGTCCCCGCCTTCTCGCCTCTTGCAACCTCGGATCGGCTCGTTTTCTTTTCCCCTAGTGGGCGAGCTCCTTTCGCATCTTCCTTTTCTATCTCAGAAGTCACGATCCTGTCAATGAGAAGTGACTCTCTCTGTTGTTAAAAGAGGTCTACGCTCTTTTCTACCGTGTCTCCTCCCATCAGCTTTTCTCTCCAATGCGTCCTTGTGGCTTTGACTCCGAGATTGAGAACAAGCACCAGAAAGCCCGGTTTCTTTGTTGTTTGCGGTCGAATTGTGTTGAGTAGCGACGAGTAAAAAGGTGAGTCGAGTGAGCTGTGGTGATAGGGAGGAGAATGAGTTGTGTTGGGTAGAACCGCATGCAGTTTAGGGTTGAGGAATCGTCACTCAATGGAGCAAGTTCTTTGTGTTAAGTGGTGGGGAGGAGACCGAGGTGTGGTGACCAGTGGCGAGTAGAGAGAGTTGCGTTGACCAGTGCTGAGCGGAGTGAGGAGCCGAGTGTGCTGTCGATCCCGAGTTGTGGTCAGTAGACTGAGCTGTGTCGAGTACTGGACAGTAGACTGAGCTGTGTCGAGTACTGGACAGTAGACTGAGTTGTGTTGAGTAGTGGACAGTAGACTGAGTAGTGGTCAGTAGACGGAGTTGTGTTGAGTAGTGGACAGTAGGCTGAGTTGTGTTGAGTAGCGTGGCGAGGAAGGGGAGCGGTGTCTGAGCAGCAGTAGAGAGTTGAGTGCGGCGTTGCGTTATGTAGTGGGGATTAGATTGAGTTGTTCTGAGTAGGAGTGGTCAGTAGACTGAGTGGGGTTCAGGAGTGGAGAGCGATGCGTGTTGTGCTGAGTAAGTTCTAGCGCTGACTAAAGTGAGTTGTGTGGAGTCGTGGGGGGGGGAGTAGCGTGAGGTTTGGTAACTGCTGGAGAGTTCTGACTTGTGTTGTCGAGTGTGGTGGCGAGGAGTGAGACCGGGCTTGAGCACTGGAGTCAAGTGCGCTGTGTTGAGCGGTGCTGCCTAGTGTCCTTAGCACTTCTCGGTTAGCGAGCAGTGCTGAGTCGAGTGAATTGATTTGAGTGGAGGGAGAAAGTCGAGTGAGCTGTGTTGGGGTGTGCTGAGTCTTGATTCCAGCGGGTCGCGTTGAGTAGGCGTGAGTGGAGTGAGCTGGCCTGAGTGCCGGCTAGTCAAGAGTCTTGTTGTGTCGACTGGTGGAGAGTCTAGGGGTGAGTAGGAGGGGAGGGGAGCTGTCCTGAGCCGTGGTGAACAGATTGAGTTGTGTTGAGTCGAGAGGTGAGTAGAGTGAGCTGTCCTTGTTAGTCGTGGAGTCGAGTAAGCTGGCTTTGGAAGCCCTGAGTAGCGTAGGTCGTGTCGCGTAGTGGCCAACAGAGTGAGCTGTATTGTGGAGAAGTACTGGTGAATCTGGAGGGAGGTGCGTCAAGTCCGGTGTGCTGGGTCGTAGTCGTGACAAGAAAGAGTGAGCTGTGTTCTTCAGTCGGGGGCAGCAGAGTGACTGAGTCGTATTGAGCACAGTCAGCTGTGGTGGGGCGAGGCATGAGTAGGCTGAGCGGCCTTGAGTAGTGGGGACTCGAGTGACTTGTCTTGAGTCCTGGGGAATACAGTCAGTGTGAGTCGTCGTCAGGACAGTGAGTGAGTAGTGCTCCATAGTGGACAATAACGGGAGCTCTAGCGACGAGGGATGCTGCTGAGTCTCGCCAACTCAAGTGCTTTGTCGTGAGTATCGGTGAGTCACATGAGGTGTCTGCAGGAGTAGCGGTGAGAGAAGCGACGAGTGCAAAGAGAGACCGCACTGTCCCGAGTCGCTGTGAGTCACCTGAGGTGCCTTGGCCAGTGGTGAGGGTGTGTGGAGTGGAAGTGAGGAGACTGGCTTGCTTGGCTTGAGGTGTGGAGAGGAGAGTGCGGTGGATCATAGTGAAGGGGGGTGTTTGGGAGGGAGACGGCGTGATAAGGTTGGGGCTCGAGGGACAGGAGATCTCCTCCTGCCTCGCCCAGAACAAGCGAAACAAAAAAAAGGAAGCGACGAAAACCAAAGGAACGAGGGAGCAGAGGTGGTACGGCAACACAATCAATGACCAACACAACGCCGCCGATGGTAATAATAAGAATAAGAATCAAAATGGAGATGCTAACGACTCATTTCCATAGTGACAAGATATGGGGGGTTGGCAGAGATTACTGATGGTGGCGGCCATCAGTAACATAGAGAAACCGTCAACAGACACAAGAAACAAAGAATAGAACTGAGGCTGCAACATCAAACGAATGACCGCCATCATCCCCTGCTGTCGTAGCCTAGTTCGTCTTCTTGTCTCTTCTGCCTGAAGGCGGTCCTCGCTCTGCCTCCCCTTCACAGGAAGGGCGAAGGCGTCCAACAATATGAAAGGGGGGGTTTTATGGGGATGGACTGCACGTCAACAGATGAAGATGACACTACAGACTTCATACTGTTTTTTGTTTTTTTGGGTGAGACTACTTTTTCAATGTTTTTGCCTTCGCCAGCTCCTCTCTTCAAATTGACAAATGACGGTTAAATGGGACTTAGGGAATCTTTGCCTCTCTCTGCCTCAGTGTCCATACCCAGCTGGGCAGTGACACATCACTCTCTCAACATTCCATAGCGCCCAGTCACCTGTAGAGACAACACCCACACAGAGATAGCTAGATAGGGAGATACACTCTTGTCAGAGAGGTAGATAGATACACTATAATAGCTAGGCAGGTGGATGGATGGATAGACAGATAATCACGATAGCTAAATAGGGAGGTACGCTCTATTATCTAGATGGTAGAGAAAAGGATAGGCAGACACAGTATCAATAGATAGATAGACCATAGTCAGCTGAGCACATAGACCATAGCTGATAAGTAGACAGAGAACCTTTAGCTGATAAGTAGACAGAGAACCTTTGGTCAAGTAGGTAAAGAAATAGATAGATAGATACACGATCACGTTCGATGGATAGACACGTAGATACACTATAGGTGGGTAGACAGATAGATACGCTGTCGCTAGATTGGTAGTTCGATACGCTCTAGGTAGGCAGGTCAATAGACTGAGACACTGTAGTCAGATAGGCAGACTGAATGAATCACGAGTCAGAGAAGTCGATCATACACTCGAGTTCTATAGATGGTGTGCTGAATAGACATACAGATACACTGACAGAGAGGGATATCGATAGAGTAAAGATAGATGGATAGATAGATTGAAGATAGATAGATAGATACACTAGATATGGATACATCACACGTAGCGTGTCGTTGGGTGGATAGACTCCCGCTTCAGTTGACTGAGTAGGTCGATCGATAAGTAGATAGGTAGGCCAAGCAACACACAGAGAGGAGAGAAGAGACGTGTGTCACTGCTATCCTTCTCACCAGGACGATCCGAGTCGATGTCCGGGGGGGGTGAAAGGGGTAGAAGTCCTGGGGGCTTGAGTGTCACTGGGAGGACCACACCAATAAGAACAAGACACATCGAGACTCTCCTCCCACCACCTGAAAACACATATCACAAAACGAACTCTTAGAGAAACACTGACATAGCCGTTGTTAGATAGATCAAAGATGGGTAGCGAGAGAGATCGATGGAAGAGATTAGAGATAGATAGATGAAAGATGCATGCCTCCGTATTCATAGCTACATATATCCATGCGGATTCCCACATACCTATTCATACGTCCATAGGCATAGGCCTGTCAAATAGTGAGCCTGGTGGCCCTTGTCTGGGGGAGTTGCTTACCTCTTTGTATCGTCCGTCCCCCCTGCGGTGGTTTTCGTCTCGGGGTCGCACTTCTGATTCTTATCATCATCAACAAGACAAGAAGGGAGGCGGCGGTCGTTCCTTTCTCTCTTCCTGCGCGAGGAGAAAGAACACACAGACAGAAAGAAAGAAGAAAGACATCAATCACCAGACAGACAGTTGTCAGTCTTATTGGCATTCTTCTTACCTGGATCCGGGAGGAATGAAAGGACTGGGAGTTCTCGCCGTTCTGCCGTGACTAAGAAAGAGACAGCCACCACTACTACTCCAACTCTCGCTCTTCTTCCTTCTCGTCGTCGTGGTGGTAGTGGTGGTGCCGCTCCCCCAAGACGAGACACACCAGGAAGAAAACGAAGAACAAGGCGAGAAGGAAAATGGTGACGAGCACGCGGGAGGGGAAGGGCTTAGTGACGAGAAATAGGAATGCGCCACCTGGAGAGGAGGTGAAGAATGGTAAGGATGATGGTGTTCAGAAGGAGGAGGAGGAGGGTGAGACATCTCCGAAGAACCACAGAAAGAAGACGAAGAACTCCTTAAGGGAGGTCGAATCATGGCAGTCCCATCCGCCTTACAACTCCCACAAGTCTCATCCTCCTCTCCTCCCCCTACGAAAGTCCGGTCGAGCTCATCTGACACATCTACTTCTTCTTCTTCTTCTTGTTCTTCCCTCTCAGACGGAATCGTCGACGAGGCTGTCGACATCATCCTCGTGTCTTCCTTAGGGCCTTTTTCAGTATCATCTCTCTCTTTTGTTTCTTCTGCTTCTTCTTCTTTCTCATAGGCATCACCTCCATGGTCTACCAGCAGCGCACTTTCTTCTTCTTTTTCGTCATTTTTGTTCTTCTTTGTCGTCGTGACTTCCTCCTCCTCCTCTTTCTTTTGTTCAGGTAAGGGTGATGGTGGTGGGGGTGGGGGAGTCCCTGAGGCCCCTTCTTCTTCTTCGTCTGTCTCCTCTAGCAAGAACCACTTGACGCTTCTTTCTGTGGTCACGCGTATAGGGAATCCACCAGCCTCCATGTTCGGGACTCCCTCTTTCTTTAGAAGCTCCTCGACAACAGGGAGGTTTTCGAAAGCTTTTTCGAGATCAAAAAGATTCGAGCATTCACTAGCCCCCTTCTTGGTTGCCTTTTCGTCTTCTTGTAGCCTTTGCTCCGGCCACAGACAGAGACGAAATTTCGCAGGGCTTCCTACGATAGGCGGGAGAAGAAGAGCTCCCCCTGGTGGGGCTTCTTCATCGACCCAGGGAAAATACCTTGGGTCTCCCTCAGCGTCGTCTCGATCTTCTAGATAACGCTTTTCAAAAGCTCGATCAGACTCCCGGTTTCTCGGCCACTTGTTAGGATCGCGACACTCCGTCCACCGGATAATAGTGCACATCATACGTCCTTCAGGAGGGAAGCACAGCGTAGGGGAGGGCGGCTTCAGAGGGGACGAAGAAGAAGGAGACACGACTGTGTCTTTATTGAACACGCTACATCCTATGATGATCGCAATTTCTTGCTTTTCATTTCCGTCTTCTCCGATTATGTCCCTCACGATCGTTCGAAGGCATACGTCTTCGAAGGTGAACAGACCACCCTCCTCCTCTTCCTCCTCCTGGTGGGGATTTTCGTCCTCCTTTTTGCGAACTTGACCTGGGGATGATCGATTCCCTCGGGAATTTTCGATGACGTTTGAGTCTTCTTTCTCTTCTTCCTCTTCCATTGGCTTGACTGGTTCCACGAAGCAGACGCACTTCGCTTTGTGAGGCGAGGTGACAGTCTCGCTGTATGGCAAGTCAGAACGTTGACGGCCACACAGAATGTCTGCTCCACCTCCTCCTCCTCCCAGTTCTGCCAGGTCATTTCGTTTTCCTTTACTTCTTTGCTGAAGGCCGATACGTGCCTCTTTCTTGCTTTTTTTCTTTTTCGTCTTGGGGTCTCTCAGCACTAAGATCCCCTTCTTCTCTTTAAGTTCAGTTTCCTTCTCCTCCTCCTCCCTGGGACTGGCATTCGTCTCACGGGTTGAGAATGAAGAAGAGAGAGGAGAAATAGCAAGGGATGATGGAGTTGGAGGAGAAGAAGAAGGTGACAGCCCCGCCACCATCGAGGCGTCACCGGCATCCTCCTTCCGCATCCCTGCATCAGCCGCAGCCGCGACCCCCGACCACAAGCGGAGCCATGCGGCTCGGAGGGTGCTGCGAACTTTCATCTTAAGAACAGGAAGTCGAAAAGCAAGGTGTCGAAATAAAAAAGTCCGGACTGGAAACCAGTCGGAAACAACAACAACAAACAACTGAGCGAAGAGCTCACGGAAATGCTTGGAAGAAGATGTCGTCGTACGACAACAGCTTATTTCTCGAGCAACATGCATAAAAAGCGGCTGATAGCGAGCGCTTGGATAGCTTTTAAAGGAGCGTTGGGAGCATTGGAAACGCGAAATCGCATTAAAAGCTTTGGAAAGCTTGGTGGAATCAGAGATTCCGGGGGGGGGCCCAAAAAAAACGCAGAAAGATTCGGGCCGAGAGACGACTGAGACTTTGAAAAGCCCCTCATTTCCATTCGAAGGGGTTCGAGCTTGTTCGTACGTTGTGTGCACGAGAGCTCTATGGCCTTTGGTGTGCTCGGGGGTGGCGTGCTGTTGTCGTGTCTTTTCCGTCGTCTTCAGGCAGGTGGCTTCGCTCCTCACTGACTAGCCATGGGCGGTGTGCCGCTGGCCCCCGCTCCTGCTGAAACAACAGGGCATTGGGGCCTCCTTCCCGGTTGGTGATGTCTTTCTTCTCTTCTCTCTCAGAACTCGTCGAAATCAAATGGCGTTTCTTACGGGTGTTGTTTGTTCAGCTGTCTTCAAGCCAGTTGGTTCACCGGTGCTGCCTCTTAAGGCACTTCGAAAGACCATCCAGCGACGACGGCCACTACCACGACCACCACAGCAGTGCTCTTCTGAAGTTTTCTCGTCAACTGCCGGGCCGTGGTGTCTTCCGTGTCTGAAACGCGTTTTTATTAGAAGTGAAATCTTTAGGCATGACAAGAAATGTGATTTAGTTCCTCTAGCAATCGCATTATTCTCTCGGCTGGCCCAGGGCTCCGCTCCCGCCGTGGTGACAGGCTGGGTGGCGGGCGGGGGATGGGCGGGACCGCCGAACAGACCAAGGGCTGTCGCTCACGAACGCGGGGGGCGCGGCGGTTTGCTCTTCCCTCCTTTGTTTCTTCATACGAATCTGGCGCAGCTACCACCGTACCAACCCTGTAAAAAGTCAACATAACTTTGTTGGGCACACCGACCAACCTTCTATGCAACTGAACAGAAAGGCTGCCGCCGGGGGGACGCTTTGACAATGCAGATTGCAGTAAGAGGTATCACTGTCGCTGGAGCAAGCAGCCCGTTGTCTCCCTGGGTGGATTTGCTTTCTCCCCTTAAGAGTTGCCTGAGCGTGTGGTAATAGAAAGTCTAGAAAAACTCGCGTTATGTCGCTGAACTTCAATCGGTTCACTACCACAACTACTATGGATCTTGGTTTGTAGAGGCGCCCCCCAGACCAGCCCCCCCCACTGGGTCGCACAAAAGTACAGTCAGACACGTGCGCGGTTTCTACGGGCGACTCCGTCCAGGTGCTAGTCGGATTGAAGAGAGACGATAAACCTCACTAGAGAATGGGCCAACACAAAGTTTCTGTGTTCCACACTTCAAAGAACAAAACTCTTTCGGTTTCTCTCGTCTGTCCTCGTCGGCAGTACTCCAGTGGGCCGTACACTTGTCGAATCCCTATGCTGCTGATGCTGGCTGGGGTGGACGGTGCACGCCTTCCGAAAGCGTTGCTAAGAAGCGCTCTCTGTGCGCAGCGGTCGGCTTGGAGGACTGAGAAGTGTGCATCCATGGCAAGTCGACCTAGGGGGACGTCGTGACCGAGAAAGGCGTTCCCCCGCTGATGCGCCGCTGACTTACGTACCTAGCCCTATTTACATGCTCGAGCTCGGGGACGTCCCCAAGTGGAAAGCTCTCGCTCTTTCTTTCTTTCTAGATATGGCGATACATAAGTATGAAGGGGTTGGGGGGCTCCTATGTCTTCGGCCTTGTGTATCTAGTCTGCACGGAGTTCTCTTTCTTTCTTCTTCTGTTTCTTTCTATTTCTCGATATGAACCTTCTTGAGTGTTCTTCCCCCTCAAGCACACCAAGAGAAAGAAGAACAAGAAATGCTTTCCTCCACCCACACTGCCAGTCCACTCCTCATCGTCAGCATCTCAGCTCAATCGGCTTCTTCTTCTCTCTTTTTTTCTTTCTCCTCTCTTCAATCCCTCCACCATCATCACTAAAATTTTTCTCTTCTTCTTTGCTTCGACTTCTTTTCCTCCTCTTCCCCTTATTGGTGTTTCTCTTTCGGAAGGGGTAGAGGGTTAGGAACCCTCTCCCTCCTTACGTCTTCATTCACTGCCGCCTGACTTCTGCCTTTCCTTCTCACTCTTCCATTCTTTCTCTCTCACTCTTTCTTTCTTTCTTTCTTTCTTTCTTTCTTTCTTTCTTTCTTTCTTTCTTCTTCTTTTCCCCCTGCACTATG
>NW_027156628.1:1855-2147 GCF_002600585.1 Cystoisospora suis | reverse complement strand
CTTCTCCTCCTTCTCCTCGTCTTGTCGTAGGGGGCGTAGGGGTGAGAGACACGAGCAGTAGTAGCAGTAGTAGTCGTGGTCAGTCACCTTACTAGTAGCCGAAAAATGGATGTTCCTTTCCTTCTTGTACTTCTTGTTGCTTTTCTTTCTCTTCTCCATCGGATGAGTTGCACTAGTAAGAGGAGGGGAGAGTCTTGGACGAGTAGGAGTAAGAAGAAAACAAGAAGAAGACTTTCCTTCTCTCGGTGTCCAAGTTTTTCTCTCCCTCCTCTTTCTCTGTTTGTTTGTCTCC
>NW_027156628.1:1604-1780 GCF_002600585.1 Cystoisospora suis | reverse complement strand
GGGGGCTCTTCTACTTCGTGAAAGAACTACAAACGACAATCGACTGCGAGTAGGCCTTTGAAACAGGAGGGGTCGTAAAGGTATCGATGGTTAGTTCGTGTTCTTATCATTATTACCAACATCGTAGTCCTTTGAAGCAATCTTCTTTTTCTTTCTCTTATCGTGGTTGATATCAT
>NW_027156628.1:0-1553 GCF_002600585.1 Cystoisospora suis | reverse complement strand
TTCTTCTTTTTCTTCCCCTTCTTTTCAAAAGCTGTCAGTGTCAGCAACATCACCTTCCAAATCACCAAAAACAAGAAGAACATCCCCCCCCTTCTTTCTTTCTCGTTTGAGTGGTGAAAAAACAACAAAAACATCATCATCATCATCCATCTCATACTCTCCTCCTTCTCCTTCTTTCTTTCAGCCACTCCTGCTCCTACTACTGCGCTTCTCCCCCCCCTTTCTTCTTCGTAATCGTATTGTGTGGTGGATGTCTTCTTCTTTTTCGTTTCGGTTGTTTTGTTTGCTTGCTTGCTGGGTGGGTGGAGCCATCAGTCTATCTATCTATCTATATCTAGGATGACTGTGTCCTTCTAATGTATGTGACTAGATCCCTTTATTGTCATGATTCTCCACTATATTTATCTAGATAGATGTGTGACTCTATCAGAAGCATCGAGGCATCTCCTAAGAAGAAAAGTCTCGAGTCGTGCATATGGCTCTCTCTATCTCTATATGGTGATCAACGCATGTAGTCGAATATCTATCTATCCATCTATATATGTATTGATCATCTATATTTGTATCTGTTTCTCTCTTCACTAATCTACATAGATATGTATGTGATCGTCGAAGCCTGTAGCCATCACTATGATAAGAAAGAAGAATCGAAGGATCTAGTCATGTGTGTAGGAGATATCTACGTCAGATGGCTTGAGACTTGAGAGACTACGAGCCTCGCGACGACAGGTCTTAGTAGTATGGCCGTAGATCAATCAAGAGAGAGAAGAGAAGGATCGGAAGGCCGAAAAAGAGTGCTTTGTCTGTTTGCTCTTCTTGGGTGTTGTTTATTGAATATCTCCAAGAACGACGGTAAGACTCCTAGCAGTTTTCGTCGGGGATTCGGGGGTTTGTGTGAGTGGAGATAAGAGGAGAGAGGGAGGCGGGGAGCTAGCGGAGGAGAAGAGAACCAAACTTGCCCTCCAATACACCCTCCATAAAACAACAGAGAGATACAAACAGCTAAAGAGAGAGAGAGTGTCATTGATCACAGGGAGGGGTGTAGATCGAGAGAGAGGAGAGAAAGACGATCTAGAGAAATAGAAAGACAGATAGATCCAGAGAGAGATCTATACAGAGATAAAAAGGTCCATGTCGAAAGAGACATAAAGAGACATCGCTACATAGATTTAGATAGACAGATAGATTAAAGATAGATGTAGAGAGGGGTGGATAGATGGAGGGGTGGATGGATGGAGGGGCAGGCAGGGGGGCATTGAGAGACTTTAGGTGACCGCCAACATCCAAATCAAAAAACTCACCACCACCACCACCAGCAGCAGCAGGAGGACTAGTACTAGGAACACTAGTAGGAACACTAGCAGGAACAGTAGTAGTAGTAGGAACAGTAACAGTAGTAGGGACAGTAACAGTCGTAGTAGTAGTCGTTGCTGCTGCTGTAGTAATCACATATAGATACACATAGGCATATAAATACATAGAGAGAGAGATAGAGAGATTCTGAACTATACATATAGATACAGATATATAGATGCAGATATATATATATATAT
>NW_027156627.1:0-278 GCF_002600585.1 Cystoisospora suis | reverse complement strand
GTCGCGAAGCCGACCTGAGTAGAGTAACTAGTCAGCCTAGCAACGTGTGACACCACCAAGGATCCGAAGTGTGTTCGGACACCTTCAAATTTGCTACCGAATGGTTTCCCTTCGTAGCGATCGCTACCGCGATGAACTCTAACACCGATTGAAGTGTAACGTTCCGGCAAGGAGTCAAATCACAAGTTCGTTTTCTCACACACGAAGTCTGGCCTTCCACACCCATCAACAATAAGCCATCCGCACCGAAGCGTTTGCCAAATGTTTACACGCGCACC
>NW_027156626.1:0-9934 GCF_002600585.1 Cystoisospora suis | reverse complement strand
TTTGTGGACGTCAGCTTCAGAAAGGGAAGAAGATAGATAGACAGGGGCTTTCACGAGGAAGCAACAGAAATGCCTGAAAGAGCTCAAACCAGAAGAAAAGAAGAACATGAAATACGAGAGCCAAAAGAAGGAATCATTAGAAGAAGAAAAGGCGACTTACCTCAACCACTGCTTAAAACCGAACTTGTGTGCAAGAGGGCCATTATACCGGAAAGCGAACGTCCCATCCTTCGCACCAATCAATGTAGCGATCCCGACGCCCTGTAGGTACAAGTCGCGCAGTGTGAAAGAAGCTTGTATGCTTCAGCTATTCTTTTGTACGACGCCCCGAAGAACAGAAGCAGAGGAGCAGAAAGAGAAGACGACCACGAGGAACAAACGTCTCCTCGTCGTTTCAGTGGTCACGCCAAACCTTACTACACGGCCCTAGGTGGAAACAGACTGAGTGAACTGTAGGCTTGTTCTCCCTAGAAAAGCGAAAGAGAGTAGAGCATGATTCCAAGACACATTCACGTGAAGATGCATGCACTCCAAAGACACGCAAAAAAGTAGAGAAGTGGTGTAAGAACCAAGCACCTACTCCCGATAAAGGTGTTCAGACCTTCCTCGTCAGGTCTCTCTCTCAGTTTCTTTGCTTCGTAAGAAGGCCGATCTACGCATGTTGTTTTACTACCCAAGTGCTTAGATGCACGTTGCCACCCAATCGTTCAAATACAAAGTCACCCGGCGACGTTGGCTTTGCTGGCTAGAAGATTATTGACGAGTTTCTCTATGTGATGCAACGATCCATATGTTATCATACTAGGTGGCCCTTTTCTTAGCCCTCAGATACACGCAGATACGCACGCACACTTGTCTATATGATGTCTACTGTACCAGAGAAATGATGAACCTGTTCTTACCATTCTCTATATGTGCACCATATGCACACGGACCCCTCTACAAGCGGAGTCATTGCTTGGCTGGGCAAAGGGTGCTATGCTATTATGCTGGAGTAGGTGAAAACGACATGCTGAAGTTTGGAAAGAGCGAGATATCTAACCCCTTTCCGTCTTCAAGAAAGAACTTTGTCGTGATCCTATCCTTTCTTGTTTTTCTCCGTCCACGGGCGAGGTGAACTCGGGAAATGCTCGGCCGCCTCTTCTCCCTTCACTTATTGCAGTGTACTGACATGTGTAGCCCTTCCATTGTCTAGTACAAGGTGACCTTATAGACAGTCATGCACTTCTTCCCTGTGTTTATCTCCCAAATAGTGGTCACCTATCATCATCGAATTGCTTTTCTCCTTGCATGCAAAGACGCAACAACACGACTTTCTCTGCGGATCCTTTGGCGACCCACAAAGAGACAGACCTCCATAATGAACTTCCTCTGGGTTTCTCTGATATCCAAGCGATGGTGTGTTGAGTTGTTTTCTTTAGCTTTTAGAATTGCCATTGAGAAGAGAGCCTCCGACTTCGGAAGTGGTGTGTGGGATCAGGTGGGTTGAGTGATGAAGCACTATAAACTCATCAGATACAGATGTATACGTATTAAAATAAGAAGTCCTTGATACATATATGTATATGTCTAGAGAGATGTACACCGCTGGCACAGGGAGAGGGCTGGATCCCTTCCAGGCACAACCCGGCGCCTCAAGATATCATCATAATCCTTACATCGCCTCTATCAACTATCGGCAAGACCTTCTTGATCTTTTCAACCTCCTGACAGCAAAGAGTCACAGCCCCACACACAAGTTCGCCTGTTACGACGACGAAAGAAAGGTATCTTCTGTCTTCAATTTTTTATGATCGTGAGGAGACGAACTACATTACATTTCCCTAAGTCTCTTTGACTGAGTTTTTCTCTCAGCGTTCAAGGATGTCTCTATCGCAAACGAAGAAAAACGAGAAAGAAGAAATAGCGATGGCCTGCAAGGGTATGCGTGAGGAGAGAGTACTTCTTCTCATTCACCTAGTATATGGATTGCCTTGGAGACGAAGAGACTGAGAGCTTCCCCTGCCTTGAGGTGCAAATGGGGTTTTGAGGTGTTGTGCTTGTGTGGTTATCATCATCAGCCCACTTCTTGTCTCGGTCGCTTCTCTCTCTCTCGCAACAAGAATGGTTTTCAATGGTCTCCACGTACCACGCAATACTCCACACGTAGACACACATATGTCTATACTTTGGCTCACCACCAGACAGGTGAGCCTGTCTGGGTGCGCCGAAAACGATCAGGAGTACCTGTTGCTTCGAAGCCGAGAGACAAAGTAACCGATGCGGCCATATATAGATACACATTTGTTTCCCTTACATAGACACAGATTGCTGTCGATGTCCCAGTGAAAGGTGCGCGAAGATTTGTTTGATTATGGCCTGCATGTGAAACGAAGAGACTACTGATCAAGTAGCCATACAGACAAGAAGCTTTGTGGAAACTATCTACGTAGTCGGAGACGACCACTTATAACGTCTGTCTGTATAGTGACTGTGAGGTGCTCCTCGTCTCTCGAGTTTTTCCCCTCCTAGCTGGAGAGAGGAGACAACGACTACCCTTCCTCTTTACTCAGAGAGAGTAAAAGTCAAACACACTCTTTCTGTGCTACGATTTCTATTCTACTTTGTAGCGAAACAGGCAGGCGCACAGACGATAGAGAAATGACAACCTTATGTAAGGAGAGAATCAGCCAGTCCTCTTCAAAGAGGGGAAAGGCAAGAGGATCCGCATCATCAACACATGAGTCTCTTTCCAAGTCTTGCGAAAGAGAAGAAAAGATTTATCGTGATGTATGACTGCATGTATACGCGTGCATGCAATGAACGCCTTCGATTCAAACAAATGATGTACTGCTGTGAGCCGTGGTAGGACAAGTCTCTACAGACCTCCGGGTCAATTTCGACATTGCCAGCGGCTTGGGTCGCAGTTATCATCATATCATCGGTTGAGCCAAGGCCTTCTTCTTCCTCTGTATGTATACTGTGCTCTTCCTTAATGTAATATCTACGAAGAAGACCAAAAAATGAGAGAAGAAGGACAAGCCGAAGAAAGAGACAGCTGTGAAAGATAAGAACGAAGAAGCAGAAAAGCAAGCTAGTACGACCCTACAAAAGAAGAGATCTTCGTGATGTACCACACAAGAAGGATAAGAAAAAGGATATTGGCAGGTGGCTCAGGGAAGCAACTTCGATAGGAGTGTGTTTTCACAACGCAATCAGAAAGACTACGTCCACATCTTAAAGAGAGACACTTAAAAAGGTCAAGCGTGTCTTTTGGACATTCTTTCCACCGTAAAAGCTTCCAACGCTTCATGACGCCATCAGTGCCTTCTATATGTGGGGTGTATGTACACCTTTATAATTCACCTTGTCGATCTACTCTACTGCTACCACTGCTACGTAATATCCCTCTCTGCTGTCGGAAGATGGGTAAATACCCTAGAGAATTCAGGCCAGCGATTCTCTACACCAGCTCAAGCAAACCAATCTCTATGCATCTATGTACATATATAGCTAATAGGTTAGACGACGACGTCTTGATGTACATATACATACATACACATACCTGTGCATACATATACACACACACATACACAAAGATGCGTTTACGTACACTATCTATCTATCTTTAATCTATCTATCTTTAATCTATCTATCTATCTAGTCTTCCTCTCCCCCCCCCTTTTTATACGGTCGCAGACTATACACACTATTTCTAATGGACACACCGGAGACAGAGAGTATGCAAATGGCTGAGAAAGACTTTTGTGTTGTTTTTGACGGGGATGTTCATAGTAGGTTTTTCCGTTCCCTTCATCTTACATGCCTTGAGCAAGCCGATTGGCTGTTTCATACTCCCAAGCAACCGTCCCTCGATGAAGGCCTCTCTCCCAGGCTATGTCAATCTTAGGCCTTCTCAGTTTCTCTGGATCGTCTCCAAAGAGTGGATAGCCCCATACCATATTCAACCTGCTATGACGACCAGGGATACAAGGACTACCAGAAGCAGTAGCAATAGAGGATAAGGAACACGGAGAAGCTGATAGAGGAGAAAGGCGACTGAAAGAAGAAAGAAGAAATTGCAAGTTGTTTTGCGGATGATCAGTCAAAAGGGTGTCACCCCTTCCCGACATCATAGTTAACCTGCCACGACGACGGCAACGACTTCGACTCCTAGTCCTACCATAACCAAAAGTAGGAGAAGAGCATGGCGAGGGCGGAGTGAATATATTACTGATAGGAAAGAGAGGAAGCCTTGTATCGTCTTCGAGCACATCAGTTATCAGGAGAAAAGAAGGTTGAGACTTGGGTACGATAAAGAGAGGAGTGAGCAAATGCCGTTGGTCGTTCGCCTGGAGTAGTAGGGGTTGTGAAGAAAAGAGAGAGGAAGATCTCTCTCTTGCCTCTTCTTGACTCCTTCGTTTGTCTACTTCTGTGTTGTGTCTCGATGGGTTGCTGGAGATGTGCGAGAAAGCCGTTCCTCTTGGCTTGAAAGAGATAAGAAAAGAGGAAGGCCTTCGGCGTGCACGCTTGTTATGATGACCATGTGTCATAGGTGAGATAGTAGACAAAGATAGCACGGGATGAGAGAAAGAAAGAAGAGAAGAAGACATAGTCTTTCTGCTATCACTCGGCTTTCCCAAACGGTTGTCCGTCGTTCGGTTGGTGTCGTTCGGTGACAGAGAAGGTTTTTGCATTGAACAGCGGCTTTCTGAGAAGGCTGAAGAGTCACACGAAGACGAAGAAAGGAGAGAAGACGTTCTTGACGTAAACAGCCCCCAGACGGGAGAAGGTACAGGAGACTGAGACAACAAGCAAAATGACGAAAGAGAGGGTATTGAAGAGACTGAAGAAGTGGATAGCTGTGAAGAAGAAAGAGATGGGAAGGAAAAGAAAGATGATATGGTTCTGTCAACATAGGGGTCCAAAGAAGAGATAGAGGAACTCCACGCATGACCAATTCGCCTTGTTGCCTCAACTCCATTTGTATTACAGTTGAAAAAGTACACAAGCGAAACGATGAGAAGAAGTAGTGTTTCCATGTGAAGAACTTCGATTTTCAAAGAACAGGGAAACCTCAAGAAGAAAGGAGAGGAGAGGCACCCTCTTCTGGTATGCCTCCTCACAGGGGTAAAACTCCACCAAGGAACAGTCATCCTTCTTGTCGTCTCTCCTCTTTGCGAGACGCTTAGGATGCGCAAGTTCTTTACATTCTTACATAACCAAAGCAGGGATTGTGAAAAGTTCTATAAGGGAAGAAGGGGCGGTCACACGTTTCTTCAAGATGAAGGCGTCAAACCATCCAGGGCGGACAGGTGTCCACTCTACTTCAGCACCCATGTTCTGTGGGATAGAGGAGGCGGAGAAGGCGGGAAATTCTTTGTAGAAGCTGCTACAGAGTCTGCTGAAACTACGGAATCAACAAGGAGTCTCGTAAGTGGGGGGAGACCCTCAGAAGACACAGAAGAACAAGACCAACTCGGACAGAGAAGGAATGAATTCCACACGGAGATGTCATTTTTCCTGTCAGATTGAGAACAGGGGTGCATAGCTATGGAACAAAAGAAAGTACAAGGTCGACCGAGAAGAAATTCGAAAGAGCACCACCACCAGGTGAAGGTATGCTCGAGACTCTCATCCGGCTACCAGGAATCCGGACGGTCTACGGGGAGCGTCCCTCCTGTCTCTTTTCCCGCCCGTGTGCTACGAAGAGGAGCCGAGTGACGCAAAAAGGAACGAGGAACGAAGATTCAATTTAGGGAGAGTTGGAAGCAAGCAAAGACAATAAGCGGTTGAGAAAAGTGAAGTTACGAGCAAGCACATCATGGCAACAACCTCCTCCAGCCCGGTGTACGTACACCCGCCGAGAGGTGATGTAGAGTCGCACGATGCTGGGACTCATGCCTGAAGAAAGACAAACCAGTAGTCCCTCAGTGGGCAGTAACCTTTCAAATGGAGGTTAAGAAGGAAAGAAACAGGACTCCCGGTTAACGAGCGATAAGGAAGACGACAACGCGCTGCCACAGCGAGTGACTTGACTGGGTCGGAGACAGACGACGAGATGGTAGAGTTGGAGGGAAGAAGGAAAGAGGGGAGGGAAATTCAGACTTTCAAGCAACATCAGCCTGCTCTGCTCTTCTTGTAAAGGTAAACAATCGACCAAGAAACACACCTGTCATTGACAATCGTGGAAAAACCGTGGAAGAGACGATGCTGTCATGCGTATGCGTGCTTGGGGCCGGATCGGTCTCTTTTTCTTTCCTCCTGTACAGCTTCTTCAAGAGACAGCTGTCATTGGTTTTTCAACACGTCTCCCGATTTCAAACTCTCTGTGAAACCAAGGACCTTTCTACTCATCTCACGCGTCTAAGACAACCTGTCTTTTCACTCTTCTCCTGACGCCTGAGCGGCTTGCTTGCTGCCCGGGTCTTGTCGTCTGTTGGCATGCTCACTCGCCCGTGTGTGGAGCAGTCGGGCTACTTCGCTACCGAGTGATAGATTCCACCAGGCTCCTTGTACCTTGACGTCGTTCAGACGTTTCTTCTGCAGACCTATAATTGTCAATTTGGTATTCCTTCTGACTCCCTTTTACCCATCAAACCTTTACACCCGTCTTCACAACGAGGGCCAGCTCAAACAGCTCCTAAGCGGCGCTATCACTACGGCACCCCCGGGAAGAAGACGAGCAGAGCCAGGCACACAGGGGAGAAAGCCCAACCGAGAGAAGGACGAGTGTCTCCACCCCCACCTCGTCTTGGTCCGAGAGAGAGGGGAGATCCGGGAGAGGTGTTAGTAGATGAAGGAAGGCAAGGAGTCCCGCCGTAGCCGCCTTGTGAAAAGCAGCGTGAGGATTAACATGCCTTGGTGTCTCGAGAGACACTAGCAGCAGCAACAACACCATGGATGAAAAACCTTGAACTTAGAGGGGAGGAGGAGGCACACACAAGTGAAGACACGCGTTGAAGTCTTCTCCTTCTAGTCTGCATTTGTCTCTATGATTTCAGAGTCTTCTTTCTTTCTCTCTGTTGAGCAAACTTGCTTGTTTATTCGTCTCTTTCAGAGTCTTAGCCGACGTCCATGTTGTTATCGGAATTCTTTCTTCTTTCAGACTTCGGATGGTTTGCAGTTGGAGTGGCTGTCTCGAGGTGGAGGGACAAAGAGACAGACAGTCCTCCTCGCGGTCCCCGTAGTAGTTCATGTATGTATGATCGATCCGTTTCGCGATCTCTCAACAGGGGAAGGCCTCTGTCTTATTGCACACGCGGGGCATGGGGCTAAACGTTATCAAAACAACACGGCGAAAGAGAGAATAAAGAAAGAGACAACTCACGCCCGCATTTTCTTTCTTTTCTCTTGTCTCTGTCTTTTCCTCTCGCTCTCTTTCTGACCACCTCTCATGTCTCTCGTCGCGTAGTCCCAGCGGGTGAAGAAGGTTGTGTATCTTTCTGAGGAGGAAAAAGAAAGACGACCTTATCCTCTTCGCATCAGCTGTGAAAGGTTGTCTACACTCTTCTTGTAAGAAGGTTATCTAATTTCACTCAAGAGGAAAGTCCATCTTTTCACTTCACAAAAGACCTCACGAGACAGAGGGAGATCAAGTCCTTCTTCTCTCTTCTTTCACCGCTGGGCAGCAGCAGGAGCGGCCTAGCTTCTTCTTCACTGAGGCGACACACATCAACGCCGGACAGGAACAACATCGCCCGCCTCTCATGTTACTTGTTTCTTAGCAAGAAACCGCTCACGACCAAGTCTAAAGAGTGTGGTCCTCGAGTGTAGGGTTTCCAAGCTCATGTAATGAAAGCTTTTTTCTCTTTAGCCTCATAAAACGTCCGAAGTTACGCGTTGCTTCTTCCGTCGTGTATAGTTAGACACACACACAGAGGGGTACTTCTTCGCTTCGCCACCGGTCTTCTTCTTTCTCCTTGCTTATTTTCCGTTGTCTTGTTCTTGCTTCAGAGAGTTTCTTTGGCAGAAAGATTGCTGTTTTCTGGGTCTCCTAAGAGACAAGAGAAGAAGAAGAGAAAGAAAAGCGGGAGAGAAAGAATCCTTCTTGGCCGGTACCCAACCTGGAAAGACGACGACGACGACAGAGTGACACCTGTGACAAGTCTCCTCCCGTTTCTTCCAAGTAGAGACAACCGACGTAAGGACGGGGGCTGTTGTCTCAGGATGTGCGGTGTATGTACAGTCGAAGATCTCAATCAACCTACCTCATTGTCATGTGGCGACCAAAGAAAATCGATTCAAGACCAGGAAAGAGTCCAGTTCTGTGAAGAGGTGTTTCTTGCCGGTTTGGTATTCATGCCTTGCTTAGCAAAACTACACCCCTTTTCTTTTTTTCTCTTATGACCTTCCTATTCTCCTAACTCTTTCTTATCAATCACACCTTCGTGTGTGACAAGCCTGATACACCACATCTTCTCTCTCTTTGCTCTTCGTCTGCCTCTTTCCGATGTGTTTCCCTCTCTTCTTTTCTCTCGCTTTCTCTACGTTTTTTCCATCCCAATTTCTTTATCTATCTTCTTTCTATTCTTCTTCCCAGCGTGAGGAGAGAGGCCAGCCTCGTCACCACCCATCGGTTTGACTGAGCCTTCTCCTCCTCTCTCTGTACGTACAGAAGAAGAAAGATAGCTAACCTTCTCGTCGGGCTCTCCTCTTCTCTGTTTTTGTGCTTCTCCAATCGTCCAGTCATCATACATCAATCTCCAAGTAAGAGGGAGACATTCATGATAGATACTGACGAACGAAGACAAAGTCGAACAACCTAAAGAGAAGGTAGAAGAGCTCGATAAGAAAATGAAAGACTCTAGCTAGCCAAAGAGAAGAAGAAGTATATCTCATTCATCCATACATTCATTCTCTCAGTCTTCACCTCATCCTCTTACACACTCAACATCGTGATCTACCTACACCTTGTCTTTCTTCTTTTCTTTCTTCGTTCCTTCTCTTTCCTCTTCGCTCTTACTTGCTAGAGGAGGAGCTGACCTTTTCTGTTGTCTACTTCGCTCTTAGAGACCATGGAAGACTATTCCTCTTCTTCTTCGGCTTCTTCTCACCCGCCTCCGAATTCCTCGGCGCATTACTATCCAAGCGCCCCTCCTGCTAGCCGCCCTAACCACATTGCTTATATCGACCACCNNATCTTTCTTCTTCTTCTTCTACCTCCGTCCCCCCTTCTCGGCATCATCACACCCACCAGACTTCACATATCTCCGCACACTCAGGCCGTTCTTACATACATCCGAATAGTCTTGGTAGTCATCCTTCTGCACCCCTCACGTTTGGCAGGCGCAAGACGAACTTGCAGTGGTTAAGATGGCGGTGTGTTTTAGGAGCGTCTCTCATTCATTTCTGTCTTGGAAGTGTACATACACTCGGCAATCTACTCCCCTATATCATTGGATATATCCGAGTCAAACAGGATCCACACCCTACTGCTACTTACAAGGTAAGGCAAAAGGAAACACCTTCTCAAAGAACTCTATCTATTTATTTATCTATCTATCTATTGATACGTGCATTCTCGTATTTGATGTATGTACCTTGTTTTGCCGCAGCCTCTGACCACATAAAAAATCTCTCTACACAGAGATCTGTTCCGTGTCCCTATACTCCGAGAGTAGACAGTTCATCCATAGCCTACGCCTTAGAACATGATAGACGTACGTGCACTGACGGCGACTACAGCCACCTAGCCTCCCTTTCTTTCTATGGTCAAAACGCTCCCGTGTACATTCCTACGAATCTCTAGAACCCTCTATCAAGAGCGTAGGCGAAGACGATCAACTATAAATTTCGATCATCGCGTCTTGATATGAAAGAACAGCTTCTTTGATCTGAGAGAGAAAACAGTGCACTTCTTCAATAGCCTTATCCTCTTACCGTCAGATTCCTGGAGACATCCATAGACGTCTCTCGTCTTCCTCTGTAATCTTTCTACCCCGGGGTTGTCTTA
>NW_027156625.1:0-2493 GCF_002600585.1 Cystoisospora suis | reverse complement strand
GAGCTTGTTCTCCGCGGTGCCTGGAGAGCAGCCTGGAAGCACTTCTGCTCTCCAGGCACCGCGGAGAACAAGCTCGAACGGATGACGCTGCAGTGAACGACACTCCGGACTCCACGGGGCTTGTTGCACCAAAGCGCGGCGCCACCGCAGTTGCTTCATCGGCTACAGAAGGAGAAGAAAAAGGCAGGACAAAAGACGGGGAGGCACAACCTCGGAACCACACCAAACACCCTCACATGGCGCATCGCACAGATTCTCGAGGATATGGCCCCGAGCAAGTTCCATCCCAAGAGGCAACCGAACCCCTGGAGGAAGATCACAGCGACCAGTATTCAGGGATAGTGGAGAACCTTCTTCAGACGCTACCCGCGTTTTTCTCTGTAAGGGGAAATGCAGGTCGTGCCGACGGGTGTCTTACAAGCGATCTCAGTACAAACTTCGGGAGGCTGTGGGCCTCTGTACGTCTCCGACAATGGAAGCAGCAGATCCACCATTCGACTTGGCAAAACCCAGGACAAAACGGAGAATCTGAAGAGGACGCGGGGGGGACAAAGCGCCCGCGGAAACGGGAGAGCGACCCAGGAGAGCAACATCCGGCTTCCGTAGATAGACTGGAGGTCTACGAGACCAATGAAAGAATGGCTGTTGCGAGTGGGGCAGCAAGTTTGGGGTTGGTAAATGCGGAAGCGCACACCATAACGAGAGCTTTCGAGGAACTGGCAGTTGTTGCTAAGACAGTAAGATTCTCTCCAACTTTATCTCAAGAACAGGCTTTCTTGCATGCCCTCACTACACGAGCTTCTGCTCTGCTCTATAATCTGAACGCGGGGGCGAGCAGGAGCTATGAAAGAAATTCTGGGAAGCACGAAACTGACGGAGCAGGGAGCTCAGTAGCCCGTCATCTGCTCGAGGTTCTCTGCACGCTCAGTCAGGTGAGCTTCAGACTTGTCCCATGCATCTGTTTATCCGCGCGCGCTGTAGAGCACTCACGACCGCATTAGGCCAGCCGTCGCCACACGACATCTTTCGTGGGCGTTTTGCGGGGGTGAAGGCCGTAGCTAGAAGGCTTCGCACCTATGAGCAGCAACACTCGACAGGCGATATGCTTGCTACACATGTGATAATGAAGTCGTCACGTTATCTTTCTCCGGCGTGTGAGGCAAGGGCCTGGTAGACAGAGGTTTCCGGACAGTTACTTACGCATGTCTGGTTCTAGCCTCGGCACGCATCGGAGAGGCGTAGCGCTTATGTTGGTACGTGCGCTGCCTACATGACAGAAACCTGACGGTCAGATCATGGAGTGCACGGCGCTCATGACGAGGTGGTGTCCGCTCACCAAAATGGTACTGAGCTGATGGTGCCAGGGAGGCCGCGTAGTACCGAGAGGGCGAGGGTGCGCGCTCGGTTACAAAACGAACGAGATGTCAGTGGACGGAACGACAAAACATGAGACATTTTTTGAGTCCTTCCACTTGTAGCCCAGCGAGACAGTAGCAAAAGTACCCTTTTCGTCCTCCGATGCAGGGCAGCTGCTTACCGCGTGCGGAATGCAACGTGGACGATGGCGATCGCGGGGCTGAGCCCTTCATTACGCTCTGGTCTCCGTGCATTTAAGGTTCTAGCCTCTTCACACAGGGGACACTGCCAGTTTCAGTATATTTTCTTTTTATGTGCGATTGGGCGCCGGCGACTCCTCTTAGTGTATGGACGCCAGCGCCCTCGACTCGGTAATTGCGTGGGAGATAGTTTGGTGTGTCGCAGAGCTAAACTCTCGGCTCCCAGACAGTCACTTCACAGTCAGAGTGGGGCACATGCCTTTTCTTCCTTCGTGCAGGGAGAAGTCCGCGACGAACAGCTACTCGCCGCCGCGAAGCCAGTGATTCTGAAAGCTCTGTCGGGACTGACAGTCAAGGACATCATACAGGCGACTGTTCTGTACACTGAGGAACAGCCGCTTCGGTCTGCAAATAGAAGCTTCTGTCTCACGCTTTTCAAAGCCCTAGGGCACCGCGCAACTTCGATGACTGGAGAGGAGCTCACAGAGGCGATCTCTGTCCTGGCCAAGCAACGCGCATGCTCCTTTGAGCGGCAGACAGCGGCAGAGGTCTTCACAGGTGAAGTCTAGTATGCAATGTCGGCGAATTCACACGTCGGTTTGTAACGGCTGTACGCAACATTCTATGTAATTCCTACGAGTTAGGTAGTTTTCTCTAAAGTAGGCAACGGACCCGAAAGTGCACCAGGGCTACTGCTCCGCTTGCCGTGATTCCGTTTCCCCAACTGCAAGCAACTCCGCGTACATCCTGTCTCTAAAGAGAGCAGAAGCAAGACAGGCACTAGAGGTCTAGGGAGACAGTGTGTTTTATCTTGAGACCACCGGAGTACCCTGCTTTCGTCCACACGAAGACGACCACCATCAGTCGATCTCGGACACCGTGCAAACCTAGAATCGCGTGGCTGCGCAGTGGGCTGTACGCAGGTAAAAGAGGGACT
>NW_027156624.1:17328-17557 GCF_002600585.1 Cystoisospora suis | reverse complement strand
CAGTTTCGCAGAAGACCCCCAAGCCAAGATGAATCAGAAGAAACAAGAGTAGCTTGAGAAGGACAACGAGGACCTTCCGTGTGGATGCGCTTCCCCCCTTCCTGAATGAGAATGATGGCGTGCTATCGATTGGTCTTCATTCAATGTTCAAAACGTTCTCTCCCTATCAGCTTGCGATCGCCTTTGTTTCTTCTGATAAGTCAGTTATTCTTCATGCGACAGCATTGGT
>NW_027156624.1:1987-17319 GCF_002600585.1 Cystoisospora suis | reverse complement strand
GGTCCTTCTTGTTTTTCTTCTTTTGCATGTCTTTTCCATCATGAGGGATGCCCCTGCTAAGATGTCCCGTTTCATCGTCAGGAACAGAACGATCATACCAACTCGTCTTTTCCATCATGAGGGATGTCCCTGCTAAGATGTCCCGTTTCATCGTCAGGAACAGAACGATCATCCCAACTCGTAAACACCCCGTGATCAATAGACTCACAATACTCACCCCGCTGAAGGTCAGTATACATCTAACTGTCTACCTTAGTGATGAGCTAGCTGACAGGATGTATCTATCTATCTATCTCTTTATCTATCTATCTAAACATAAACATGACCTTTCTGAATACAACAAGACGAAAGAATTATAGAGAGAGATAGACAAAATGTCGAGTGGGGCGGGGTGGGTTATCGTCCATGAGAGTTCATAAGGAGCATACCAAGAGACAACGAGTTGTCATTTTGTGTTGACCATAAGATTCCTAGCAGTTTGCTATTCCTACGTCACTTAGGGTGATATGCTACCTCTACTCAAGATACAGCTGGACGAGAAGACAAAGACTCCTTTCTCCCGACACGATAAGACAGAGAGTAAAAGGCTCGGCTCTTCTGCTTATCATAGGAAAGAACCAAGCAAGGAAGCTCTCTCCCCTGTTCATGGGGACACTTTATTAATCCAGACAGACTGATTCTCTTCTCTCCTTCCTATCTCTCTCTCGCCCAAGTGCAAAGGAGAGAGAGAGTGTGTGCGGTCGTTCTTCTAGGAACTCGAGCAAGAAGCTTCCCGTGCAACTCAGCACAAAGACCACAGGAAGAAGAAGAACCACAGACTGGGGAAAGGAGTAGTAGAGAGGCGTCTCTCTCTCTCTCTCCTCTGCTTGGACCTTTCTCCTTAGCTATCTCGTAAGGTACCAGACGGTGTATCTATGTATCTCTCCATTATCTGAGTATCCTTGACCTCTCTTTAACCTCTCTATCTATCTATCTAAGGGTGCCAGCAAACGACCGTGAATTTTCTAAGATGTGACGTGGTTGAAAGAAACGAGGGAGAAACAAAGAGGCTGTGCTCCCCCGCACCGTCTCTTACTCCTATCACTACTGCAATACAAGAAGAAGAAGGGGAATCATTCGTTGCCATTTCACACTTCGATTCGACTTATGAAAAGAAGGAATGCCACGGTAAATCATAACCAACAAGAGCTAATCTTGATCGTGAGGATAAGAATAGAAGAGCCTTCTCACCTTATGTGATGTCCATCCCCGGCCTGCTCCCTATCATCTTCTTCTTTAGACAAAGCGAGGAGGGCCAGGGGCCCGTGCACAGTCTTAACCTGATCGGACGACCATTCGACGTGAAGGCCATCGATACACCGATATAGAAATAGATAGCCATATATGGATCATGAAGCAACCAGTTCATTCGAGCCGATATTCGAGAAAAGAGAAATGCTTCTTCTTTCATCCTTGGTGCTTGAAAGAAGAAGGAAACCTCGGCCGGTCGGCATTGCGGGGATAGTAGCAGATTCTGAGAAGAAGAAGAATTGTGGAGATCCCTCCCCTTGAAAACGAAAAGCGAGAAGTGAAGAACAACTCACTGTTTGGTTGCGTTTTGAAAAGTAAAGTCTGCTGTTGGGGCAGAGGAGAAAAAGACAAAGAAGCAGGAAGGGGAGACGGGGAGAATAACCGGAAAACTTTTCATGGAAAGGTCCCCTGCTGCGCATTCTCAATGCACCCTGCGATTCACTAGGAAGCACAGGACATCTCCTCCATGTGACACAGATAAAGAAAGAGAGAGACAGAGGAAACAAACGACGACCATAAAAAGGACGGGGGCGAGGAGGGCGAGAATCGGCTGAGAATGAGCTGAACTCTCTAGGCCTGCATTGCCTATAGGGCCCGCCGTGCAGCTTAGTCAAAGTTGTGGATACAAATCAATCGGTAGATCTCCTCCTCGTGCGACGAGCTTTTCTATTCAGTGTGTATCATGTGGGTGGACAGCGCTTCTTGTTTTTCTTCCTAGCCGTATCTGTAGAAGGGTGGAGTTCCTCTTCTTTACATCTGAGAGGATGAGGCCTTTCGCTCTACCTTCTTCGTGTTCTCAGACTACGACGGATGACGATGGTGCAGGCTGGTAGCAAGGATAGGGTCTTGTGTATCTGTCTACGCTTTGCTTGTGATCTCTCAGACTCGACCCCTCCCTCTCTTCCCTTCTCACTATCGCTACTAGTGCTACTATCAATAGTACTGCTACTATCACTACTAGCCGTGTTACTGCTACTCCTACTACTGATCTCATTACAACTATCACTACTACTACTACTCCTATCACTAGTAGTACGACTATAGATACAAGTATTACTGTTTCTGCTACTACTGCCACCACTACAACTACTATCAGTCCTATCATCACTGAAAAGACTATCCCTACTACTACTGCTAGGATTACAAATACTACTACTATTATCACCACCACTACTACTACTGTTATCACTATTACCACTGATACTACCGCTTATACTAGTAGTCATCCTATTCTCCATAGTAAGTCTAGATGAGTCCCCATGGCTGCAGGTCCCCTCCCCCACTCTTCTCTCTCGAAGAACGTGCTTTCGATCATTCACTTCCCCCCTCATCACTTTCTTTCTTTTTTCCACTCTCTCGTTCTACGACTGCTAGTATCTTCCCTCTCATAATGGTGACCGGTTCTCATCACCCTCCTAAAAAGGCGTCTCTTTCTTTCGTGCAGTTCGTTCCCTAGACATGCTGATAGGACAAAGAAGAAGAAAAGGAGAAGCCAAACAAGCTTTCCTCGGTAGACCTCTTCGTCGAGTCTTGTCTGTCCACCTACGTTAATGTCTCTCTTCATCTCTCGGAGGCGTGCATGCATGCAAACAGCCAGAGATGATTGATCACCTCCCTCTTCAATGGGGACCTCAGGTCCGTACTAACGCCAGCCACAACCCCACTGAGACTACCAATGCGCCCCCCCTAGATAGACCTCCTTCTCTGCCTTCTAACATACTTCAACTATACATAGAGATCTATAAAAATGTGTCTTCATATGTGGATCAGTAACAGATGTATATGCATGCATATATAAGTGTAGATGTGCTTATGAAGAGTAGCCGTCTGTGAGTATGAAAATGAGAGATAGGTGGAGATGAGCTGCATGCAAGGCTACTATTATGAAGTGGGTCTCCAAGGAGACTTTGTAGAGCCCGCCCCTCATTCGTCACTTTCCTTTAGAGAGATGAAGAAAACCTAATCGAGAGTTATGAGAAGGAGAGAGAGAGGAGAAAAAAGATAAGGAGGAAAGGATTGACAGTGGGATAGACTGAGGTGGAAGATCTCTATCAATGGAAGAAGTCTCATCTTTTCTCCTCTGTAAGGTCATCATTGCTTGCATAAAGAGGCTTCTCAAAGGCGAAAAGAACGGATACATGCGAGAGATGTAAGAGGAATGGAGAGAGAAGAATAGCCGGTGCTACTCATGAAGCAGAGAGGAAGGGAAAGAAGAAGAGGGACAAGGAGAAGGGAGGCCGGAGGAGAAGAAGAGAAGAGAGAAGAAAAAAAAAGAGAAGGTCTGCTCAGAATGGAGGAAAGAAGCAAGAGTCCTTCTAGTCTTGGCTTGTTCGTATCCCCCTTGTCGATACCTCGTGGAGAATCGAGAATTTCTACGTCTCTCTGTCTTACAGTATCACCGTGTATTCTTCTTCGCGCACTCTTTCTATCGCAAGGAATGAGACACCTGCCACTGCGAGACATAAACTTCATCCCACCCCTCCTCTTAGATACTGGTGCGCATTGACAAGAAACAGCGAAAGAACAAGAGGGAGAACAAGGAGGAGAGGAAGGGCTAGTATCCAAGGTGACCGTAGTAGAAGTAATAGGAGGGAGGCCTTCTGGCGGTTCTGGCAGGGGTTACGCTTGTAGGAGAAGAAGAGAAGAAAGAAAAAAAAGCTCGCTGTCTGTGACTCGAAAGACAAGAATAAGAAGAGATTCTTGGGTTGGCGAAGAAACATAAGAAAAAGAACAGGGACAGAACAAGTTTCTCCTTCTTTGGCGTGTGAAGATTCGTAAAGAAGGATGTGTAGTCGAGGTGGAAGAATGAAGATCCCCAGGAGAGAAGAGAAGATTCCGCAATCGATTCAGAATCGTGTTTAGCTTATCCTGTATTCTTCTCTGGCCTCTTCTCATATGTCTTGGGTATTCCTTATCTTCTTTTTCTTTCTCCTTCGTGCGAGATTTCGTGGAGAGCCTCTGCCAGACCGGACAAAGAGTGAAGAAGAAGAAGAAACTGATCGTCCCTGCATCCCTACCATCGGCATGTGGCTATCATACACCCTGTCAGAGAAGGAAGGAAAGACCCACGTCTTGAGACAGGAGAAAGACGAGAGAGAGAGATATGTTCTGGAAGTTAGTAGGGAGAAGAGAGAAGTCCGCTCTTCTCCACTGTTGAATGCCTTTCTTGCGGTAGCCCTCGGGCATTCGGCTCCACCTGGAAGAAAGGAGCTTCATCCTGCTGCTGGTTTGAAGGCGAAATTGGTTGGCTAGCACGGCTAGCCACAGAGATAGACACAAAAGAAGTAGAAACACACACACACACACAGAGTCTCTTCTTCCCTACGTCTCGTGCGGCGGGGAAGGAGATACGGTTCTTTGATAGTTATACGAAAAGGAAGAAAAAAAGATGAGGCGTTTGACTCTTTCTTTGTCTTCGACACAGACGTGGTGGAAAAGACTGGTGAACGTCGAAAGATGCGAGTATAGAATGCTTCTTTCTCTCTCTGTATCTGTGTGTGCATCTTCATGAATAGGAGTCCGAGGAATGCATGGCACGGTGGTGGATATGTCTACACAAGAAAAGAAGAGATTCTACAGTTTGGTACGTTTCTATCACGGCATGCAAAGAAGAAAGTCCCTCTCTTCTCGCAGAGATCACAGAAAGCCGACTAGTCATATGTCTCGGCTTGTGTTGGGATCTTAGGGAAGTAGGCCTTCCTGTCTTGTCTTCTCGTCACCATCGCTCAACGCCAGAAGGCAAGACAAGGGGATCGACCATGAAAGTGTGTAGAGCCTACTGGGATTGAAAAAAGTCAGGAGGGTAAACCGAAAGAAACAAGAAGAAATACATGTTTGCATTCTCTCTCTCGTGGTGGCCTCTTCCCTCTACAGGTATCGACTGTTTTAGGTCTTTCTCAACGGGGCTGGGGTGAACAATCGATTGCGCTCGTTGCTTAATTGCATGCACACATGCGAAGTGGTCTATATACACCTAGACGGTGTCTTTTCCGACCATGAAGAAAGGACTCATAGAACCGCAGAAGACCTCTAGAAAAGAAAAAGAAAGAGATTTACGAAACGTGAAAGAAAACACAAATTTCATAGCGGGGACTGAGCTGAACTGCATGGAGACAACGTGTCTCATCTCTCTCAGAGAGAGAGGCAGAGAAAGACTCCTGTCTTCACCCTACCACCACTATTGGAAACGGAGAGACACGTTCGCGATCTTATCTACGCGGTTCATCTGTTTTTTTGTCTCAATCCTCTTCTCTGCCGGGATGGACTGTGTAGATAAGAACGGACTGAATTTAGAGAAATTCAACTGGTCTTGCACACGGAGAAGCATGACCGCCCGTGCATGCATGCAGGCGGAAATCGATGCAACTACAGTACGTGTCCATGGTTCGAGTTACGTACAGGATAGACTACTTTGAGGAAACCGAGCGAGGAACGTAGTCTACGGTAAGCAGTGATCGATACAGGATACTTTTATCTATATACATATGTGTATCGCAGATACTCCGGTTGCGCAGATCGTGTACGAAACAGCGTGTATGGGCACAGATGGGATTCATTATACACATATTTCCATATTGAGCGAGAGAGAGAAACCGTAGGCGGAGATTTTTCTTCTTCTTCTTCGCCAAACATGTCAAAGATCCTTGCGGGACCGTTCTCTTCCTGCCGTGTTCATTCACTCCGCGGTCTGTCACTTCACGTAGTGTGTGCGCAAAGAATCGAACGAGGACAGCGAACGATGAAGATTCTGAGAAATTGAGACGAAAGAAATGCTTTCCAAAGAGAGGAGAAGAAAGAACTCAAGTTAGCTAAGGTCCAGAGCTAGCCGTGCACTGTGCATACACTGTGTATTCTTGCTTAAGTAGATACTCCCAATAGTCGTGCTATACATGCACGCATTCATCCTCGGCTCTCTTTCCCTAGAGACACCCATACTCCAGTATTTTCTTCTTCTTCTTTCCTATAGGCTTTTCTTGTATAGAAGTGGCCGCATGCAAGGTTATAAGGCTACTAGGATAATAGGAAACTCTCTTCAGCTCGGAAAAGACTCCGTTCCTTTAACATGGTCTCTTTCACCCCTCCTGAAGTACCGGTTCCTGTTTCTCCTTACCTCTGTACGAGACAGCTCTCATACGTGGCGGTGGCGCTGCATGTAGATCGTGGGGTATATGTTACCTACGTATATAGTACACGTTCCATACATATCAGTCTATAAGGATCGCCTCATACCAATGTATACAGATACACGCAGATTGAGGATTCTTCCTTCCTTCTCATCCTCATGATATATGACGTAGTAGTCACTACTGTCACTACTACTGCTATCGCTACACTGACTATCACTAATACCATTACTACTATCACTACTACTAGTAGTATCACTAGTACTATTACTACCATCACTCGTAGCACTGCCACTATCACTATTCGGACTGCCACCATCACTACTACTACTACTATCCCTACTACTAAAAACCTTCACTAATACTCGCATGACTACTATCACTACTCCTTCTCTTACTACCATCACTACTACTGTTACTACTGCTTTACTTCTGCTATTACTACTAGGATCACTACTGCTATTACTACTACTTCAACCGGTGTAATTGAACGGTTTCGACGTTGAACTGAGAGAGGGGACTGCTGGTGGCTGCAGTGTTGTTGTTGCCGCCCGGATGGGGTCCGATGGATTTTTTTGAAGATATCGTTGTCTCTAAAACTGTTCGGTACTTAGCTGGGAGTCCCGTGACTCACCGCAGAGATCTTGATGGTCGTTGTTGGTCACCACCTGGTGTTACTTGCTTGATCGGAATGCCCTTTTCATGAGGTAGGAGAAGCAGAGAAGATGAAAGCTTATCATTGCTCTACTTGGGAAATAGAACAAAGAAAAGAAAGGCGTTAGTCTGTGCAAAATTCTCAGCTGAACACGAGTAAGGAGTATGTACTTCCAGCGTTATTTCTGCGGGCCCACCCGTTCGCCTTCTCACGCGGAAGAATCTTTCTCTCGAAAAAAATGAAACATCCCTCGTGGGAACTCTCTTCTCTAACGTTTGTGGATAGACCAAGAAAAGCCGAAGCTGAAGGATACGTTCACCGCCCTCAGACAGGGACAGCCGTGGGGAAGTCTGGGAGGGAAGAGGTGATGGCGGTGTGTGAGAAAGCTCTGAAAGACGGAGCGCTCCCGCGGGAGCTACTCCGGCAGCTTTCCTTGTCTTCTTTTTTTTCTTTTCGTACGGCACACTCACTTTTTCCTCTCTGTGGATGCGAGGCATGCTCGCGCTCTCACTATGAGACTGTTCCGAGTAAGCGCACTGCTCCGTGACTAGCCACCTCGCACTTGCCCTCTCCGGATGCTTTTCTATCTTTTGCTTTGAAGCATCCGCAACTGGAGAGGAAGTGAGAAAAAAAAACTTGAAAGAAAGATAGGGGGCAGCGGGAAATGTGCGTCTTTCTCTGCTCTCGAGAGGACCCCATGATTCATATCGTCATGTACTACTGAAGGGAAGTTTCTTGTATTGACCGTTATACCCTCATTTTCCGAGTCGTCCACTCGGGTTGCATGTCCTTGCTTTGCGATATCTCTTTTGAGTGTATGAGTAGGTTCACTGAGACGGAGCAGGGTTGAGCAAACGGGAACGGAATTGTCTGTCCCTGCTATGTATGGTCGCGAATATCCTCGCTTTCTGCGAAACAAAGCATATTGTGTTTGATCTCAACTGCTAGGCGGAGGCCATTGAGGAGATACTGCCTGTCTTCGACAGGCAAGGCAAGCATTCGTCTCTTAGGGGGTTTTTCCCGCGAGGCTCTCCGGAGTTTTGATAGGATACAAGCTCAAAACCCGGCAGTTCAGAGGGGACCTTCCGATGATGGCAACTACTACCACATCAAAAAGATGAACTAGCCGTAGCGTTGAACAGGCCGTAGAAACTGGATTCAGTCTGCAAAAAAAACGCAATTCTTTTTCCATTGAGGGCATGGAAAGAAACAGATATGTAGGAGTTTCCTAATACTCAATGTTGGCGAGGTCCTTGGAGTAGTAAATAGCTCCACGGGCTAGTTGAGCTGTATTGGAGATATCCTTACAGAACCGGGGATAAACTTCACACATCTCGTCGGCCCGCTCAAGTAGAGTCTGTAAGGCTGCCCTTTTCTCCTGTATGTCTTTCCTTAACTGTCGGCGTTGTGGGAAGGGACCGCCTCTTCGGAGTTCTTTGAATGCCTCGTACGTCGTATTCAGATCCAGGACAGTAATCACCATTTCCTCCAAATAAGCCTGTACAGGATCATACGCCGACCTCGAGACACGAGCTAAGGCATTAGCGTACAATCGTCTCCCACGCCTCCTCAGCCACTTCGCTAGTCGAGAAAGACGTCTCTTCGCATCTCGGAATGGAGATCCCACCGCCCTCTTAAGGGATGCCCAACCCTCAGCTAGTCTCTGGCGCCGGGTCGGGCCACCAGAACGGACACTCGTTGATAGTCTTTCCTCAGGACTGCTGATTCCTAAGATTGTGTCTAGGTCTGTCGCCCCACCCTCCCGTTCTTGCGGTTGCGGATGCTCCTGAATGCTCACGTCAGTCGACCGCGATGGAGGGAACTGTTGCTCTTGCAGTTCTTCTCCAACAAGACTCAGACTGTCAGCTAGTCCGCTCGGCGCGATAGCGACCATGCCAAGAAGGAAGAGAGCCACGAAAGCAAGACCGCGGAGAGACATTTTGAAAGAAGGAGAGTGTAGTACAAAGGGACCTGCTACTTGAAAGGTCGGATCTCCAGAGAGCATAGGAGAATCTCGTATTTCACACGGTGTAACAACGCCTCGGATGTGATGGGATCTCTCATCAAGCCGCGGCGCTTCATTCGTGGCCCGTCGCTTGCAGGTCGTCTGTGCCCGGCAGCTAGGAGAGAAGTCTCAGTTGGGGGGGATTTGCGGCAGCAGAAAAAGGATTTCTAGCTGCCGTGTGAGTTGTCCAGGACGGTCTAGGAAAGGGCCGAGGATCCTGGTAACCGTACCGGCCTTGTGTCTCCCGAAGTGTTTGTGGTGAACAACTCGCATGAAAGGCCGAATGATCTGATCTTCGCTTTGCTTCTCCTTAGAGCACTTGACTAGATACAGTCAAGGAGACAGTCGCGGCACCCCTGCTTTTTTCTCCAAAAAGAAATTTACTAGTGAAGGCTTTGCCAGCCCCGAGCATCGTCTTGAGCCTCCTGTGTCTTACACAGTGCTCTCCTGATGGTAAAGAGAATGATAGGTTGAAGGCCTTTAGTTTACCAGGGTAGGATAGAGGTCCTGTAAAAGACGACCTCCTAAGGAAGCCAACCCCGACTGGGTGTACATACCCTAATCTTATTTCAAGTTTAGCAGCGCCTGGAGTTCAGATCCGTCTTTGGCTTTTTTTCTGTCTACACGTGCGCGAAGATAGCAACAGTGATAGCTGAGAAAGAAGAAACCCGCTTTCAAGCATCTAAAAGATAAGAGAGCATCGCGGCATGTCGACTAGCCAGCTAATGGAGTACCGCCTAAGGTACTGTCACCTCATCTGTATTAAGAGGAATCGAATGTTCAACTGCTTTGTAGTTTTCATCCATGTCAAACAATTGGGAGAGAAAGAAGTCTTTTCTGTCTGTACGAAAGATAAACAGACAAGGTGGTCACGGCGGTTGCACATTCACCCTGCAGCGAAGTTTCTTGCTGTAGATCTTGCATAGGTTCTTGCATGAACGGACCCAGTAGATCAAAGCAGTGAGAAGCCCAAAAGGCAAGAGACGAAGCTAGAGAATGCTCGATCGGAGAGCGCACGAGAAAAAGGTGTAATACACTGTTATGACAAGCTACGAGGAGAGAGAAACAGGAAAACGGAACACATAGTAAACCGAGAGAACACTCCAGAGAAAGGGAGAGAGGCAAAAGATAAAGAAGATTCTTTCTCCGTAGGTATGTCAACAAAGAAGATTGATATATACTACGGGGATTGTCACAAGATAAGAATATGAAGTAGACATACACTCGATCCCTTCTCCCCTTTCTTAAGCCGCCGACCTGCTTTCTCTTCGTGCACTGCACTCCGCCTAGGGCACTTTCTCCCTTTATCTATGTATGTATACAGTTGCGGTGTGGTCCGCAATCAAAGATAAGTATTGTTTAGTCATTTATGATTAACACGAATTTCTTGAGAGAACCGAAAAGCTTAGTCATGGTGCTCATGCCTGTGTAATACTCGAGGCGGAGCAAGTCTCTTAGACTTTCATCCTTCCTACTCTTTCGTTCTTCATAATTATTGCTTTTTTCGCAGTTGTCATGAGACAGCTCTCCGAGTGTATGTACACTGTGGAAGTCTATGTGTATGGCATGTGCCTGCATCCGAAAAAAGCTAATTCTCTGTTGGCTTCATTTGTCCTCGAATAAAAAGATAAACGGTGTCTGGCAAGAAGGAACTCCTGTAGACCTCTCCGTATGTGACACCTTTCCATGGAGACAGATATGCTAAAGACTCAGCCGACGTATGGATGTATCAGAAGTATATCACACTGGTGGAATGAATATATACATATATTTATGAAGAGGCTTTAAGGTGGATTCATAAAATGTCCTACAGAGATTCTTATCTACACGTGTGCGATACATAGATCCTATGAATGTCTATGGTATCTGCTGTGTATGTACATGGGTATTTAAATCTGTGTTTGACTACGTATCTCTTTCTTTTGTCTGTATAATGCACGTGATCTCCCCTCTTTAAATTCTAGCACCTCTTATAGAAGACACCTATGAACATATATGTCTATCATCTCCGCTGACATGAACAGTATCTTCCTATCCCAGTAGAAAGGCAAAACACGCCAGGCTGTTTATCCTGACGGTTGCTGTCCCAATTTCGCTCATGAAGGTGCTATTTCTCTCTCTCTCTTGAGTTCTTCTCAGACCTTTGCCAGAGAAATAATCCAGCCTTTTCTGCCTTTCTGATTGGACTTGTTAAGTGCACTCGGGATATACCCACCGTAGCAATCAGTGTATGTACACCCCACGTCTTTCTACCTCCCTGTCTTTAAAAATAAATCTACAGATCTACGTATACATACATGCAAGTATATATATATATATATGCCAATGCATACACACATGGTCACATGCACATATATCTGTCTATACACAGAGAAAGAGAGCAGAGAAGACGGCTTGTGAATTAGCTGCGTGTCTCTCCCAGCATGTATGTCTGTTTAAGATTCTAGAACAAGTTTTGGATGAAAGAAAAGAAGAGCAATACGTCGACATCTCAGTCAGATATTCTGTCTCGCTAATGAACTAGAGAGATCAGTCAATGGTAAATCTCGATCAGCCGATACTCTTTCTCTTCACGCGAGAGATGTATGAAGATGCTGAAAGCTTTTCCTTGTGCCTCTGGTCATAAAGAAGAAAAAAATCTTTCGTTCTATTTACAAAGAAAGAAGGAGAGAAACAAAGCGAGACAGGAAGAAAAGAGTTTCTACTTCGAACACGTTGCTAGAAGAAATTAGATGCAAAAGGCTTTTCTGGCTGTTTGCACATCTGCTCCTCGCCGGCGTATACATACCCACATACACATTTACTTTGCCTTCCTCTACGTTCAAACATACAGGTATATATATACACTCATAGATACATGTATATGTAGCCTCCGCGTACATCGGAAGACACTGGAGACTCCATATATATATATATATATATGCATCCACGGTGTATAGATAGAATTGATCTATGTACGTTGAGACAAATTGGAGAGGAGGACAGCTTGTAGATCTGTCGTACGTTTCCGTACCACCTATACACATGCCATCCATACTTATTGAGAAATATCTTTTCTTTCTCGCTCTTCTCTTTCATTCAGAGATGTCCTTCCATTCACACACATAAACGTACATACATCAGATCTATCTGTTCTCTTCCTTTCATTCTTCTGAACTAAGAGGCCGTCTCTCTGTCTCTCTCTCTCTGATCCTAAAAAGTTCCTACCTTTCTCCACACTATTCTTTCTTTCTCACTCTTTCTTTCTTAGACTTTTGTCATCATTAGAGTGAATGCGACTTCCTCCTTTGTCTGCATCTTCAGGATGAGAAGATGAATGTGCGTTCTACAGAATCTCTTCTCTTTCTCTCTGTCTGTCTTTCTCTCTCATACAGAATCTCTCTGTGTCTGCAGACTTGTATCCATTCTTTTTTCTCAAATGATAAGTCAAGTTGAAAGATGAAAGACTCCCGAAGAAAGAAGACAAGGAAGTTGTAGACAGAAAGAAAGTCCAAGAAAGACGAAAGAAAGAAAGAAACAAGTTCAACGGAGACTGTCTGATGGATATACTGTGAGGTGTACATACACCTGAGAAAAAATCCCGGAGTTCCTGTGTTTTCGTCTCTGTACATCTCTATGTGTCTTCGATCTAAACTTGATCTACACAGGAATCTATCTTCTTTCCTCCTTCTCTTTTCAAGAGGAAAATCTCGCAGGGAAGAGCCGCGAAACAAGCATCACAGGAGTGACTCCAGCAAGCTGAAGGTGTACAAGAAAGGAGAAGAGATACGAAGAGAATAAAAGAGATGGATACATATAGACAGGCGGTCCATTCACACGCGCTTACACCTAAAGATTTAGAGCAATCCCCCTTGTGAAAAAAGCAAGGAGATGTAAAGATACATAAGACATGCAAAAATATGTTCTATCGCTAAAGAATTCACATCAAATTTTCTTCTTCTTCTTCTTCTCATTCTTCTTGTTCTTCTCTCTTCTTCTTCCGCCTTCCCACTATTCTTCTTCTTCTTCTCCTCCTCCTCCTCTTTCTCCTCCTCGGGCTCTCGATCCGTCCATATGTTTTCTATAGGATTCATCGCGTGCAACGTCTCTTTTCTTTCTTCGTAACTGCATGCGCTGGAGAAACCTTTCAACAAGTTCCGACGCCTCGCTCGAGCACGTCAGTCTCTCTTCTTTCTGAAACAGATAAGAAGAAAAGGAGAAAGAAGAAGAAGAACAAGATACATCGAGAATCTCTTGAGAATCTTCTCTTCTTAACGCCACTTTCTTCAGTCCTCTCATGAGGCTTCTTCTGTGTACGAAGAAGTCAAGAAGAAGAAGAAGATCATCTTGATATAGATCAACTCTCTGCAGACTCGCAGATCCTCTTGAAGGGCTGACTCCTTTCACGAGTCTTCTTGTTTCACATCTACTTCATCTTGTATCCTTTCTTCTTCTTCTTGTAGGTCTTCCTTGGTTTCTTCTACTTCTTCCTCTTGACCTGCTTCTTCTTCGATTCCTCTCTCTTCTTCTTCTTCTCCTCCTCCACCATGTCTTTCACCCTGTCCCTCTTCTTCCTTCTCTTCTTGTTCTTCTTCTTCTTCTTCCGCTTTCATTGTCTTCTCAACACCTTCTTCATCTTCCTCTTCTTCTGTTTCTCTGTCCTCTTCTCCCTCTTCTCTTTCTCTCTCTTCATCTTCTCCCTCTTCCCCTTCTCTCTCGCCCATCTCTTCTTCTCTCGCTTCCGAAGCCACTGCATGGCCTCTTGTCCCGCCCTCCGTGTCGCGCGCAGAATCCAAGAGACAAGAGCTTTCTTCCGAAGACTGTGAAGAGAGAACATGCGAATGGCCCTGTTGATGGAAATAGCTACCTCCTCCTTCTATCCCTGCCCCTTCTACAGGATTCGAGCTACGACTATCCAGAGCGCCATGACCTCCTTCAGCCGCTTCACTGAGACAAGAAGAAGAAGAGGCTATGTTGACGTCGTTGGAGAGGTCATCTGGATGAGGGAGAGCTTTATCATGGGGATGATAGCTCTTCATCTTATGGAGCCGAGAAGCTTCGTCTCCGTTCGAAAAAGAAGGATGAAGCTTCTTGACCAGAGAAGAAGAAGAAGGATCCGAAGGGGAAGGAGAGGCCAAACATAAAGAGATGGACGAGATCGATTCACTTAAAGGCGAGAAACTCTCGTGTAGACACTGAAGAGCCGAGGAAACATCTAAGAGAGAAGACTGAAGAAGAATATACTCCTGGCCTAAAAAGAAAAAGAAAAGAAGCGAGAGAACCACATCTCTTGTTCTTCACAATCCTAGGAACATGGTTAAAAAAGAAGGACATCACACACGCTGTATGTACACCTCAACTCTTCTCCTCTCTGTGCTTCCTGCATACACCCCTGTGAAGAGGGAAAGGTTTCCTTCTCCTTCTTTTTCACTCTGAAAGATTTACGATGACCAATTCGAGTCTGAAAACGGTTGAGAAACATGCAGGGTGTTCTTCAACAATGCGCGTCAAACTTGATCGCCTTATATTCGGAGAAGACGATGCGGAGATGACCACGTAGAGCTCAACACATTCGAGGAGGTCCATAGCTATCTTGAATCTATCTATCTATCTTTAATCTATCTCTTCATCGTGACTCTGTTTCTGTATCTATCGAGAGATAGACATCGAAGACGATAGATATAGACATAGGCGTATAAATTTAGAGAGACTGCTCACGATCAACACACCCTCTAACGAGAAAGAGGGATAAAAGAGCATCTTCATCTGAAGTGAAACAGGAACAAAGAAAGAAAGAACCATGAAAAGAAGAAACGTGGGAGAAAGACGAGAGAGAGACAGAGAGACATTGCTCCTTCTTTCTTTGTTTCTACCTGAGAGTCTTGTAACGCGATCAAGCACTGCGCTAGATTCCGTGAGAATAGAGACAGGCATCCCCGTAAAGAGATTAACAGATAGCTCGGCTGGGGCTGGAGCTAAAGACGGTAGGCCAGGAGAAGGTAGAAGAATCGAAGCGATCTGCTGGCTCAATAAGGAAGGCGAAGAAGAGGAGGAGGAAGAAGATGAAGAAGAAGAAGGCGAAGAGTCAAAGGGAAGCTCAGAGAGTTTACTACGCGCATATGCTGTAGCCTTGAAGAAGAAGAACAACAGAAAGAGAGACAGAGAGGGAGGGAAAGAGAGAGACGGATGACCAATGAATAGACCGGGAGGAAAGGTAGCCATTCAAAGAAAGAAATCGATGCTGAGAGAGTTTAGAAAAGAGAGAACGAAGAGGAAGAAG